>NC_091744.1:61311916-61606916 GCF_043380555.1 Nothobranchius furzeri | reverse complement strand
CTCGTCCAACTGTGGACCCACCACCCACAGGAGGAACATGAAGGGTCCGGTGCAATGCGAATCGGGTGGCAGACCAAGGCGGGAGCCTTGGCGGTCCAATCCCCGGACAAGAAAACTAGTTTTTGGGACATGGAACGTCACCTCGCTGGCGGGGAAGAAGCCGGAGCTTGTGGCAGAGGTTGAGCGGTACCGGCTAGATATAGTCGGACTCACCTCGACACATTGCATTGGCTCTGGAACCCGAGACCTGGAGAGGGGTTGGACACTCTACTTTGCTGGAGTTGCTCCGGGTGAGAGGCGGAGGGCTGGGGTTGGCTTTTTGTTAGCCCCGAGACTCTCTGCCTGTGTGTTGGGGTTTACCCCGGGGGACAAGAGGGTAGCTTCCTTGCGCCTTCGGGTCGGGGAACGGGTCCTGACTGTTGTTTGTGCTTATGGGCCAAATATCAGTTCAGAGTACCCACCCTTTTTGGAGTCCCTGGGACGAGTGCTAGATAGTGCTCCATCAGGGGACTCCATTGTCCTGCTGGGGGACTTCAATGCTCACGTGGGCAATGACAGCTTGACCTGGAGGGGTGTGATTGGGAGGAACGGCCCACCTAATCTGAACTCGAGCGGTGTTTTGTTATTGGACTTCTGTGCAAGCCGCAGTTTGGCCATAACGAACACCATGTTCAAACATAAGGATGCCCACCGGTACACTTGGTACCAGGGCAGCCTAGGTCACAGGTCGATGATAGATTTTGTAGTCGTATCATCTGACCTGCGGCCGTATGTTTTGGACACCCGAGTGAAGAGAGGGGCGGAGCTGTCAACTGATCACCACCTGGTGGTGAGTTGGATCAGATGGCAAGGGAACATGCCGCGTAGACCTGGCAGACCCAAACGCATAGTGAGGGTCTGCTGGGAACGCCTGGCAGAAGAACCTGTCAAGACGGTCTTCAACTCCCACCTCCGGCAGAGCTTTGACCACGTCCCGAGAGCAGTGGGGGACATTGAGTCCGAGTGGGCCTTGTTCCACTCTGCGATTGTCGAGGCGGCTGTTGCTAGCTGTGGTCGTAAGGTGGCCTGTGCCAGTCGTGGTGGCAACCCCCGTACCCGCTGGTGGACACCAGAGGTTCGGGGAGCCGTCAGGCTGAAGAAGGAGGCCTACAGGGCGTGGCTGGTCTGTGGGTCTCCGGAGGCAGCAGACAGGTACCGGATAGCAAAGCGGGGTGCAGCAGTGGCCGTTGCCGAGGCAAAATCTCGGGCGTGGGAGGAGTTTGGTGAGGCCATGGAGAAAGACTATCGATCGGCTCCAAAGAGGTTCTGGCAAACTGTCCGGCGCCTCAGGAGAGGAAGGCAGCAACTCGCTCACACTGTTTACAGTGGGGATGGGGAGCTGCTGACGTCAACTGAGGCTATAGTCGGACGGTGGAAGGAATACTTTGAGGAGCTCCTCAATCCCACCAATGCGCATTCCGAGGAGGAACCAGAGCTGGGAGGCCTGGGGATGGACTGTCCGATCTCGGGGGCAGAAGTTGCTGAGGTAGTCAAACAACTACACAGCGGCGGAGCCCCGGGAGCGGATGAGGTTCGTCCTGGGTATCTCAAGGCTATGGATGTTGTAGGGCTGTCATGGTTGACACGTCTCTACAACATTGCGTGGTCATCGGGGGCAGTTCCTACGGAGTGGCAGACCGGGGTGGTGGTCCCCATCTTTAAGAAGGGTGACCTGAGGGTGTGTTCCAACTATAGGGGGATCACACTCCTCAGCCTCCCTGGAAAGGTCTACGCCAAGGTACTGGAGAGGAGGGTCCGATCGATAGTTGAATCTCAGATAGAGGAGGAGCAATGTGGTTTTCGTCCTGGCCGTGGAACTGTGGACCAGCTCTATACCCTTGCAAGGGTGATGGAGGGGGCATGGGAGTTTGCCCAACCAATCCACATGTGCTTTGTGGATTTGGAGAAGGCTTATGACCGTGTCCCCAGGGGCACCCTGTGGGGGACGCTCCAGGAGTATGGGGTGGGTGGCTTTCTGTTAAGGGCCATTCAGTCCCTTTACCAGAGGAGCGTGAGTTTGGTCCGCATAGCCGGTAGTAAGTCGGACCTGTTCCCAGTGAGGGTTGGACTCCGCCAGGGCTGCCCTTTGTCACCGGTTCTGTTCATCACTTTTATGGACAGAATTTCTAGACGCAGCCGTGGTGTGGAGTGTGTCGAGTTTGGTGGCAGGAGAATCTCGTCTCTGCTTTTTGTGGATGATGTGGTCCTCCTAGCTTCATCCAGCTCTGACCTTCAGCTCTTGCTGGGTAGGTTCGCGGCCGAATGTGAAGCGGCTGGGATGAGGATCAGCACCTCCAAATCTGAGACCATGGTTCTCGACCGGAAAAGGGTGGCTTGCCACCTCCGGGTCGGGGGAGAGGTCCTACCTCAAGTGGAGGAGTTTAAGTATCTCGGGGTCTTGTTCACGAGTGAGGGTAGGAGGGATCGGGAGATCGACAGGCGGATTGGTTCGGCGTCTGCAGTGATGCGGACGCTGAGCCGATCTGTCGTGGGGAAGAGGGAGCTGAGCCAGAAGGCCACGCTCTCGATTTACCGGTCGATCTACGTCCCAATCCTCACCTATGGTCATGAGCTTTGGGTAATGACCGAAAGAACGAGATCGCGGATACAAGCGGCCGAAATGAGTTTCCTCCGTAGGGTGGCCGGGCTCAGCCTTAGAGATAGGGTGAGGAGCTCGGACATTCGGGAGGGAATCGGAGTAGAACCGCTGCTCCTCCGGATCGAAAGGAGCCAGTTGAGGTGGTTTGGGCATCTGGTCAGGATGCCTCCTGGACGCCTCCCCGGGGAGGTGTTTCGGGCATGTCCTGCCGGCAGAAGGCCCCCGGGTCGACCCAGGACACGATGGAGAGGTTACATCTCCAATCTGGTCCGGGAACGCCTTGGGGTCCTGCCGGAGGAGCTGGTGGACAAGGCCGGGGAGAGGACGGCCTGGAGCTCCCTAGTTGGGATGCTGCCCCCGTGACCCGGACCCGGATAAGCGGAGGAAGACGAAGACGAAGACGAAGACCTTTGGTCTTTAGCCTGGTGCTGCACAACCAGTAGGCTTTGATCACTGGACCTCAGGGACCTGCTGGGGGTGTAGGGACTAAGAAGATCACCAATGTAAAATGGTGCTTGTCCATGTAAGGCCCTATAGACCAGAACCAGGACCTTGAAATAAACCCTGAAGTTGACTGGCAGCCAGTGAAGCTGGAGGAGAAGCGGGGTGATGTGGGTGTGTTTGGAGGACTTGGTCAGAAGCCGAGCACAGGCGTTCTGAACCACCTGTAGACGGTTCAGGTAGGTTCTGCTCAGACATGTGAAAAGAGAGTTACAGTAGTCTAAGCGTGAGGAGATGAAGGTGTGGAGAACTGTCTCAAGTTCAGAGCGGGACAGAATGGGACTCAGCTTAGCAATGTTCCTGAGATGGAAGAAAGAAGAGCGAACAGGAGAACTGACATGAGAATCCAGGGTGAGAGCTGGGTCAAAGGTCGCGCCAAGATTCCTGACGTAAGGTTTGGTGTGAGAAGCAAGCTGACCAAGAGAGTCTCTGACTTTGGGGACCAGCTTGTCTAAAGCCACTGAAAAACTCTTTGTTAATTATTATGTCTGATTGTAATCGGTCACTCTGAGTTTTTCATGCAGACTGAACATGAAAATAGTCTCCTATATGTAGGTTTGTATAACTGGCCTAACTCATAATAGTCATATTTTGCACAGATAATATTTAAATATTAAGTATGCATAATGGTGTACAGGAATGATTTAAAATTTTCTTCTCATACAATTGGTTTCAGTTTCAGAAATAATTTCAGATGTCTGTAAAAAAAAAGCCAATTCCGAACATCTCTGGACAATAATAATAATAATAATAATGATAGTAATAATAATAATAATAATAATAATAATAATAATAAATCACCTGCCAGACAGATTTTTAAATGTTTAGAATTTGATTCATGACTCAGATGAGATATTTTTTAAATGTTATTTAAAATAATTTGAGGCAGACATTCCTGTGTTGTGCGTGAGCGACAGCATGCTATTGACTGATCTTTGTAGTTAGCAGGAGAAGGTCAGCAGCTGTTTTCATCACTGCCTTCCCTCCATCTGGCCTTCACGTGAGCACGGTGATGGGACCTGGCAGATTTTTCAGCATGTGGTTATATTTGCTCCATGAAGCCACTTTACTCTACTGGAAAGAATGTAGGTTAATATAGCAAGTGGGATCTGGAAATCGTGCTCTTATTTGGCTTTTACAGCCCATAGGAGTGAAAGCGTAGCGTGTGCTTTGAGCTGTAAATCAGAGGATGTTTGGCATCCCACCACTTAACAAGAAGGGGGGGGGGGGGGTCGCTGCTGCAGACTTCAGCTACGGACCAGCAGCACCCAGTAAAGCTCTCACATGCAGAATGAGAGCGAAGAGATGAAAGAAAGGGAGATATTTTTAACTTGGATAAAAGTCCACTGAGTTTGGCCTGAGCTCTGGGTTAACGAGAACGTTTTTGGATGACTACTTCACATCTAACTTAGATTTAGAGGCAAAGCTTTTCTCCACCACATTATGAGAAATAATAAAAAATATATAGATTCTAGTGTGGCGTTACAAAAGACGTGCCAACTCTGCCTGTGTTTCTGTCAGACACTCCCACACTTACAGCAAATTCCACAGTCTAGTCGAGTATTTTACGTGTTAAAAGCAGATTTTAAAGTTGGCATTTATTTCTGGCTCTAGTTTCATACGAGGCTAATCGCAGGAATCTGACTTTTATTTTTTAACCCCCAAAGCCGAACACACAAAAACAGATTTGTGGTTTAAGAAACAGGAAGCATGTAACTGGTTTTGCTGTGAAATGTGTTTTTGTAGGCAGCAGATTGCTGTGCAGGTTGATTGCTGATTGCGGTTAATATCAGGAAACAGAAGATTTCAGTCCATTAGGTTTAACCCTCAGGATTGTTCTAACATCATTTGTCCAGTTTCTGCTTATTGCTGCCCGCTCCGTCTGCCTCGATTTGGGTAAAGAAATTCTCTCGTTCTTCTGTTCCAAGATTAGTTCAGCTGGTTCGCCGAGTTTGTCGCGTGACCTTCAGTTGATTCTTCATCACTTCCTTCTCTTCATTCAGCTCTTTCTAACAATTCTGCCTCTTCCAGTATCCGCTGATTACATTTTTCGTATTTGTTTTCTTTTTCTCTTCCCTCACATTATTTAATCACAATTTTTACTTTTCCCATTTCTTATGATTTCAAAAAATAAAAAAATAAACATTTTTCTCCTTGAAATGCCTCATGATTTTGATCTTTAGTGGCACTATATAAAAGATTGTTTCTTCTTATGCCTGCTCTTACTTTTCCTTTAAACCAAGACCGAGTTTAAACGTGTATTTTAATTTGTCCAGATTGTGAAATATGATCAAACAGTTCTGCATCAAACTCAAAACAAATTTCTGAAGGAGTTTTGTTTTTATGTCTTGTTTTTAAATGTCCAACAATAACATTTTAGAGGTGAGGTTTCAGAACAAAAATGTAAAAACCTCTGTTCAAGGCGAGGCTTCCTTGGCCTTGGTTTACTCGTGCATGTTTAATGATGAGGAGACAAGCTTCCACAGTACTTTGATGAAAATGTGGCAAGGTGGAGAGACGAGGGCCCAGGCAGGATTCCATCCCCAGACTCCCGGGTGAGAGTCATGCGCGCTTACCAGTCAGCCAAAGAAACAACCTTTTGACCAAGTAGCCAGGGCGCATGATCAATCGGGACACTGTGACAGGACGCTCACACTCACAAAAAGATTTAAAAAAAATTTATTTCACACCTTGTAATCTTACAGGAGTGTCCAAAATTAAGTTTTCCTCAGTTTAAATAAAACAATGCTACATTAAGAAACCATATTGCTCTACACCTCACCAAGCTCAGCTGGATGTAACTGGGCCCTACTCGGTTTTACAGCCCCACCAACGTCTGCCTTTTTCTTAAAGTGACAATAACCTATTTTCTACCCTACATGAATTGAGCAAAACAAGACTTCTTTTAACAAATTAACATTTTTAAATACACAAATGAAATTGTTTTTAGCTTAACTTATTCATAGACTTAAACGTATATGAACTCAAACTTGGCTTCCACAACCATCGACAGACAACGTCAGAAATAGCACGTAACTTTGAAAAATAGGCTTTTTGATGGGGTCAAAACAATATTGTTTCATTTAGCAAGGTTTGTTTCTTCCCTCGAATGACTTGTGACCAGCGATTGTTCATCACCTTAGAGAAATAAACCAACACCAATTACAAGTGAAAAAGGGAACATTTGAACATTTTGCTTGCAGGTTTGCTTTGCTGACTCTGTGGATGTTAAAAAAAACAAACACAAAAAAACTTGTTCTACCAGAATTTTACTTTGAAATATCATTGTACTTTCCATACTACTGTGTGTACAGCTTAAATACTAATTATGTTGGACAGCATGTTGCGGTTTGTCTATGAAATGGACTTTATAAATTACCCACTTACTTCGCGCAGCAAAATTGAAGAAAATTGTCATGACAAGAAAATATCAAACACTTGCATAAAACCAATCATCTATAAAACTTCTCGTATATGTACTACAATCCAGCCTGATGTATTATCTAAGAAACTCCAGAATACACAGGTAGTGATGCGACTTATTAGCCTGGCAAGCCAGACTAAATAAATGTATTATTTAGTCTGGCCATGCTCCATTGACGGCTCTCGGTTGTGGGGCGGGTTCTACCGTTGTCTTTCAAATGATCTCCGCATTCCACTGGACAATGAATGTGACATACTCTTGTTTCACTCTGTGCATCATCCCACCCACCAGGCATATAGAGTGCCCTGATTGGCCCACAAAGCGGATAAAGCTCTGTGATTTGTTCACTAAACAGATAGAGCACTATGATTGGCCCACCATTATGGACCAATTACAGCTCTTTATGTGTTTGAAACCCCTCTAGAGAGCTGTGATTGGCTAGCCAGAGTCCTGGTAGGAGCTGCTGAGGTTCCAATGGAGCATGCCTAGACCATTCTTTGCAAAGCAAGAATTTGGTCTAGTTCACTAGGCTAGCGACTTATGGCTCTTTGATGGGAACCATTCGTTCGAGAGCTGTTCACCTCAATGAGCCGTCTAAAGGACTGGTTCTTTTGAACGAGAGCTCATGCAAAGCATTCATCTGGTCACCGACAGACACATAAACAGTTCTCTCATTGTTCACTTTGAACACTTGTTCAGAAGATGTGATTCGTGACATCCTTAGCAGTTGCCTCCACAATAAGCTGAATTAAAACTGACGAAGGTTTGTCAGCAGCACAGGAACACCGCAGGGTATGGTACTCTGGCCGATCCTTTTTACTTTTTACACCTCGGGTTTTCAGAACAAGTCAGAGTCTTGTTATGTGCAGAACCATTCAGAAGGCTCTGTATTTTTTGTGAGAATCAGAGATAAACGAGAGAGATACAGAGAACTGGTGAATTGCTTTGAGATATGGTTCTGGGAATGATCATCTTGTCTTGAATGTGAGCAGAAAAGAAGGCAGCTTAGGTCCTACTTTTGAACAAAGCAGGATGATATTCTGTAAGTGTCTGTTGTAGAAAGAACAGTTGCATCAATAGCTGTTATCTGCTGGTGCAGCTGCATCAGAGCCAGGGATCGTAAACAGCGAAACATGCTGACATCAAAGGCTATCTCTGTTCTGGATGGTTTTGGAGCTTCTAGATCAACCATACAATTTTATTGGCATTGCACAATTTTATGGACAGCATGAGAGCTGACCAAAGTGCTTCACAGGCAAATACAGCAACTAAAACACTAAAATAGGGATAACGAATAAATACATTAATAAATTAATAAATTAACGTATGCACAGATAAGATCATAATTTAAAACACAATAAGAGATTAAAATACTAAAAGTACAGTTTAGACAATAAAACAGAGAAACTACCCCATGAGTCAGAAATTAAAAGCTAATCCTTAAAAGTGGGTTTTCAAGCGAGTTTTAAAAACTGCCAAAGAGGGAACCTGCCTTACAATAATGGGCAATGCATTCCACAGCTGGGGGGCAGCATGGACAAATGCTCGCTCACACCTCCATTTATAGCACATCCGTGCAGGAGCTGATCTTAACGAGTACGTGGGAACATAGCTAATTGGACAAAGGATGAGGGTTCATAAAATGATGGACAACCCTGAGCATCCTTTTCGCAAGACAGTATTTAACCCACGAGCTTCTTCAGTTGGGAGTTCCTCCACATCTGCTGTGACACAGAAGATTCTTGCCCACAACCAGAACCAGACACTCTTTTTGCAGCTGCTGCATACTTCAGTTCAAATAAACATTCAATTCATTATGTTGCAGAAAAAAAGGAAAATCATCAGAACCACCACATTTCTCCAACTTCTCAGCTCATCGTGGTTTTGTGGTTGGTCTTCTGAGATTTTGTCCCACGTTTTGCAGCACCACCAATTCCTCACCAAGCACCAGTTCTGCTCACATTATTTACATCTCAAATCTCAAAAACATTAACTCACAGGGTTTCAGACAAAATATGAGCTCAAAAATATCTGTACCTGCAAGTCAGATATCAGACTTTATAACATCTCAGTAAAGAGCAACATTTTTACTGGAAGGCAGATTGTTCAGTAACATTGTCAGTAAAGAGATCATTTTTTATGCTATGACTAATTTTTTGTACCATGCTGCCAAGTGTATTTATTTTTTACATGAGATGGTACAAAATACATGACTAACATAAATATGTCAAATTCACCGTATCTGAAGGTTTTAGATCATGCAAAACCAGCATGGACTCCACTAAAGCAGTTCCTCCAAATGGCCTTATCTAAACCAGGGTAACAGTGACTTGATGCAATTTGCTGGGTTCCTTATACAGGAAACATTATTTCTGATTGGCTTAGTGAACAGACCTGAATTGGAATGTTTATTATGTGAAGTGCCTTGAGACGACTCTTGTCGGGATTTGGCGCTATATAAATAAAATTGAATTGAATTGAATAATCCTACATATCCATTAGGAGGCTGTTTAAACCCCATAAAGCTTTTCTGTGCAACTTCCTGATGGACAGACATGATGCACCTTGCCTGCACAGAAGAAAATAAATGACCTTCAATAAAAACAAAAGTACACAAAACCCTCTTTTTCCTGGTTTCTAATTGTTCTCTCTGTGACCTCAATTGTCCAGAAAAGTGCTGAGGAAGAAACGTGAGCCTCATAAACAAGATAACTAACTGTGTGCCACAATCTGATTGCAGGTGGACCTGTAATCACACCACAGCCTGTGGGCATAGTTTTTTCTTACCCAACAATTACGTTGACAATATATCACTCCACAGCTGCACCATTATATGGGGTACTTCACCCTCCGTGACCCCCTCACTCTGAAATCAGGTTGATGAGAGAGGATAGCACCAAGAGGCTGGGGTTACAGATGGAGTGTTTGAAATCTGAGATGTTACGTTTAGCGTAGGAGGAAAACGCTCCCCATGGAGAGGCTGTTTGGGGTTCGGGATGAGAGACGTGCACATTGTTTTAGATTATTCTTCTAATCCTACAAACGAGGGCAAACTTTTGTGTCCACTGTTGTGTAAACTACCGTGCTTGTAATGCCCACACAGCACAGACCGCGCCAGCTCCCTGTCTTCCATCAGTTCCACACAAATAGCTGCTAATCAAGTCAAGCCGATGGTAGAGAATGGTGGCGTGTGTGTGTGGACACACACATGTATGTATGCAATTAGTTGACATTGTGCAAAAAGTGTGCTTGGCCCCCAGCTGCATGTATTTATCAGCTCTTTACCGGATTGCACTACGTTTGGAAGCGTGATCATGAAAGTTTTGATCCTAGAGGAAAGTGATTGTGTCGTTAGCAGCTGAATTACTCTAAATGCTCACTTCCTGTTAGCAGGGCAGAGCCTTAACGTGCATTCAGCCACCATCAGAATCACATTATGGTGAAGACGTGGCTACTGCTTGAAGCTGCTGTTCAATCAAAACTTTTGTTATTTATTCAGGAACTGTTTCCTGTATTTATGGTTTCAGAAACAGCAATACCAAAAATATGTGGAGGTTTTTATTTTCAGTAGCTGCTTCAGGATGCTGGTGAGTCATTGACATGAAACGGCTTTAAACAATTTAATAGAACAGCTGTCAGAGAGCAAAAGGAGTAATAAATACCAAAATCCATTTGTAAACCATTCTTAATGAGGGGGACTGTTACTGGAATATAAAATGCAACACAAAAAGAAATATGTCGATTAACATGAAGGATGGAATTTTTTCTGCTCAAAAGTGATCAAATGAATCTTAAAGAAGGAAAGCGTTTTTTTCTTTATAGCATCCAGCAGCTGTTGCACAAACTTGAGGTTACCTTCCAAAAAAACCTAACAAAGATAAAACAGTTTTTAAAATGCTCAATCTATTAAACCATGGAGTCTGAATGGGTATTTGTTTAGAAAGAGGAAGAAAGACAGGAAAGAATAGAACAAGCAAAAAGGCAGACTCTTGCTTTTGTTAGCAGTCGTCGGCACCTTTCTTGTTGAACATGATCTTTTCTCAGGAGTAAGAAGAAAAATGACTGAGACACCATGACAAAAACACGAGCTGGTCTGGTGTTTTATCCACCGCAGGAAGGAAAAACAAAAACAGTCCAACATGCACACACACACACACTCACACACACACACACACACACACACACACACACACACACACACACACACACACACACACACACACACACACACACACACACACTTTCTCTCTAATTATGCTATTCCAGGCTCTCTAATGATCACTTTCTCCCTCTTTCATTCTCACAGTTTAAAAAACCCTCCGGTGATTCTCTGTTCTCCATCATACAGCCAACAAAGATCAGCGCTAACACACGACTCCTCCTGCCAAACCACTACTGTCCTCCCCACATCCTCTTAGCTTCCTCCACCTCCCTCTGCCTCCTGTAGTCTACACAAACACAACTGCCTGGAAACAAAAGTCTCCTCCTCTCTGCTGTAGGTCATTTAGAAAAGTGGTTCTGAAACCTTTCAGCTTTATAAGCCCACAAAATAAAAGTTTTGTGACTGCTGAGTTGTGCAAACATGTCTAATGAGTGATGATGAAGAGACTCAATACAGCAATTCAAATCACTCACCATTAATCGTCTTTATAAGTTAGAAAACATCTAATCTGATTTTCCTCAGATTTCCCAGGAATATTTTCTTACGTAACGCTAAAAGAAAGTGCCAAAAAATCAAAAATAAATCTGAGAAATGATGAAATGATTGAGAAAATATTGACTAACTCCTAAACAACTTATAAATGAGTGCTGATGGCAGCTAGAGAAAAGAGTAAGAGTCCCAATAACACACTCAAAATAAGAAAACAGTATTGTTAACACCAAAGTTCTAATTTTTCTGTTGCTGTTGGTGAATCTAATTTTTTTCTCTGTGATCGTTTAACTTTGTCTGGACACCAGTTTGTGTTTCTGTGGTCTGGCTTCCTGGAAGGACCTGAAGAAAGACCTGATTGTGTGTTGATGCTTGACAGGGATCCTGTGGTTGTGCCCTCACACCAAGGCCTCCATAAACCTCCAACATCTCTCAGACCAGAACTTCTAAGCGAACAAGCTCTGACAGAACCTGTAATCAGAAGCTATGTTTAAAAATGCATGTGAGACCAGAAGCTAGACAGTTGCCCCCCCTGATGTGTACCCGATACGACCTTGGAGGGTCACTCAGGCGTGTAACTTAGAAAACCTATCTGGCTGGCTGTAACTGTGGTCCAAATGGGAAATGACAGAGTTTAAAACAGTGTGCAGGGATGCCAGTGTTTATGACTCCAAATCTGTTCTCTGTGAGCTTTACGACACACCTGGCATCACCACCAGGGAGGGACGGATGGAAAAAGTACATTGAAAGTAGGTTTTAATGAAGATTGTGCATGTGTTTCTGGCGTGTAGAGACCTAAAGTGCCAGCAGCAAAGTTATCACATCCTACTCAGGGGAGCGAGGAGGACCAAACCCAGCTGCATTTTCTCACATGCCTACAGCTTACCTCATTTTCACGACACGTTTAATTAGAGGAGGTGGAAACTCTCCTGACAGACTTACAACTTTTTAGATTTTCTTATATGTTTTGGTCACAAAACTCGAAACTCTTACAATGACCTGCCTCTGGCTGAATAAAAACTTTCAAATCACTGGTATCATCATTTATTTATTTTACAATAAGAAACAGCTTGATTGAGTTTGGTAAAGTGGAATCGATTTTAATGGGGTTTTGTTGTTTTGTGTTCCTTTTTATTTGTTAGAAAAAAACAAGAGTAGAGTCTAAGCCAGGGGTGTCAAAGTCAAATTCACACGGGGCCAAAATGAAAATCTGGGACGGAGTCGAGGGCCAAACTTAACATTTTTTGAAAAAGTGACGGCAAACGTGCACATTTTCTTTATCAACATATATGCAATTTTGAACCTTTTAATTTGGAAACAAACTTATTTTTGCTTTAACACTGAATGTGGAATAACCAAATTACACAGAGCAAGTCAGTTTTAAATAAAAGGCATCAGTGGTATTCATTACTTGTGGTTTATTCAGCATTTTTAAAATCTATTCAGGATTTATGTTTTCTTGTTTATTCATTTTTCTTATTTTTTATTCTTCTTTTTTTCTCCTGTAATACGTGTCATCGCTGCTGTGACGTCTAGCTTTCCCCACTGAGGAACAATGAAGGGATTTTCTATTCTATTCATCTATCTGCAGCCTTTCCACTTCCTGTTTACTGTAGGTTAAATATTTTCTCACGGGCCAACAACAAAATAAAGATATAATTTTATCTTAAATGAAAATGCAACATCTCACCTGTTAACTTTCATGTTTTGGAGCAGAAAAAGAGCATAAAACCAACATATTTAAAGCTCTGTTTGCTCCACTGGTTTACTGTGATGCTCACCTGCATGTCCAGGTTGTCCCCTTGCATTTTGTCCAGTGACTGCAGGACAAAGGCACCAGCTGCCCTAATGAGGAATACACAGACAAGATAACGAGTGAGAGGGAATATTTTAACCCTAAAAGTAAGGCGCAGGTTTGGGTTGCTCTCTGTTGTGAAGTGAAGTTGACTTTTAATTTGATTTTGATTCAACTGCTTATTTACACACAGGTGAGAACCTGCTGCATTTTGATTTCCTTGTGCGAGTGTTGACCTGTGAGTTCCAGCAGCTGGATGAAGGCGTGTAAAGGCCAAAATGGTTCGCAGTGAGAGACACATAGAAGAAGGATGTGGGAGAAGCTGTGACTAAGACAGATTGACAGTGTGTGCGTGAGAGTTGCCCCTGTGAGTTATAACCACTCAGGTTTTTGTATGAGTGTCTACAGTCCCCTGACAGCTACACCCTGTCATTACCAGCCTTCACTGCTGATTACTGGCACTACGTGGCCTGTGGAAGCGCACCTGGGTAGCTCACACCTGTCCAGGCCTTCCCCAGGTCTGATTTAGCTTCAGGGGATTGTTTTTGTCCCCTTGTCGAAGCCGCATCCAGCAGACTACTCATTTTAATGTTTTATAATGTTTTAAACTTGTAGATCAGCGTGTTGGAATGTCTTACTCCGCTTGGATGGCTCTTATGTAACACTAGAGAGCAAATGCTCTTTTAGTGCGGAGCGGAGGACACACCTGTTGGAACATGTAGCAGCATGGCGCGTTTACCTGAGTGTGCAGGTGTCAGTGCGTAATAGATGATGACCATCATCACAGTGTACAGAGAGTGACAGCGTAGGAGCTGTTTGTTGAATGCATGCTGTAATGTACGTTTGCATGACACATCACGTCAACGGGCTTTGAACTCTTCAGTGTCCGACCCAATAAACTACAGTGACACACGACCCAAACTGTCACTGATTAATGCAAACTAAAGGAAAACTAAAGACGAGGGAAAAAAACCAACAGGCTTCACGATCATAGTGCTGATTCTTATGTTCTCTATTTCTGACTCCAGTTAAAAACAGAAAAAAAATCATTCCTTCAGCAATCAGTTTTATCACATTAGAATTTTCTGCATCTCAAAATGACCTGCGTTACTTGGATTTCATAGTTGTGTAAGGTTGGATCATGCTCACACTGTTTATGAACTGTAGAGTAACTGTGCTGAGAGCTCCGGGGTCTTTGTTTGACCCCTAGAATGATTTTTTTCATTCATATCTGCAGAAACAAACTTAACTAAAGGGGAAAACAAACCTCAGCATCCACAAATGTGGACGTTTGCTTCTTGTACTTTAATATGTCACTCTTATCCTCTTAAACCTGATATTATCAGTAACAGAACCTGGATATTTTTATTTCGAATTATTTAAAATTGGAAAAATATTTTATAGTTTTTCCAAGGAATGCTATTGTTATGTTCATGAGGCAGCACTAAGCCCGCCTAACAAAAGTGCAGAGCTTAAACAATTTGAACACCACACATATGAGAACTCCCTTGAATAAATTAAAGACCTGAGATTTCTTTAAGGATTGCATTTCACCTGCTGCTTTTATGCTGCTGTTTCAAGTTAAATCGGCTTATGTTGACAAACGATGGAGGCAAGTTTGTTTGGAAATGTCATGATCTCATTAATCAGTTATATTATGTGGCACAAGCAGCTTGTCAGCTACTGCTGCTTTGAAACTCTTTATATATGTATCGGTTTTAGACATCCAATAAATACTTTCTGAACTTTCAATAGTGTGAGATATTTTATTGAAAAAATAAACTACAGTCCATGGATCAATAGAAAAGTTTAATGGGGTATTGCATGATTATAATCATGTAATACCCCATTAAACCTCTCTATTGGGGTTTGCACGCGAACTATAGTTAACACGCAAATTGAAGGATTCGAACACCAAAACGTAACTCATTGTCCACTTTTTCCCTTTCAGGAGACAAATAAAGCTCCTCTTTTATTTGCTTAGTGATCCAGTTTTTATTTTATTTGTTTTCCTAAAGTCTTCCAAGATGCACAATATTCATATTAATCAATCATTCTTATAAAAATAAAGACAAATGTTCCACTGAAAGTTTGGTCAATTGTGAAGAAATGAGGTGCAGTTCTACAGAATAACAGGGTGAGCTCTATTATTCAGCGTCGGCCCTGAATCATCAGAAAACAGCTTGCTCAGCTGTCATCTAAAAGAAGTACATGTTGGTTGTTTTTGACACACTGATGAGGAGGTTAAAGGTCAAAACCAGAAGAGGAGAAAACAGGAGATGATGCTTTTATGTTGTTATTGAAATATTCCCATTCACACATTTTGACATCATGACATCTCCCTTTGAATTTGTTATTGCCTGATTCTCTTTACTCTGTCTCTGAACTTCCTCTCAGACTCGTGAGCTGAATATTTTGACTGAACATAAACTAATATACATGTGGGAGTTGAAATGGGGATTGTAAATTGGCTCTAATATTGAGAATGAACTCCCGTCCCGTCTCTGTTCCCCTCTCTTCTGGCTTAATTTAAACTTTTTGCGGACAGCCCATTCCTGGACACGACCTGAGGTGATTTATGTCCGCTTATTCAAAGACAAAAAGCTGCTTAGAGAGGAGGTGGAGGGCTGCTTCGTGTATAAGGTATGTGATGTCGGAGACCCCTACAGCCCTCTCCCCTTGGTTAGTCCAAAAATGCCTGCTCCATATATCATTTGTGCGCTGCTGCATAAGTAGGTCAGCAAAGGAAAAGTTTTGACTTTGGCTCTCAGAACGTAAAAGAGGGCAAAGTTTCAGCAGCAGCAATGTGCCAGTGAGTCTCTGCCGTGGCACCAATGTTTTTCAGGACAGAATTTGCACGAAGAAAGCAGGAAACAGACTTTATTTAGAGAACTTGTGGTTCAAAAGTTTGATTTGTTATTACTTGTCGTTGCAAAACCCATCACAAAATAAGCCTCGTGGAGAAATAAATCCTGTTCATTGTAAAGCTGCATCTAATCAAAGTTCAATTCACCCCTCATTTGATTTTTCTATTTCAGAAACTAAACATTTTCCATTCTTGCCGCCATTTCTTTAGCATGCACACTAAAGTGAAAACAGAACTTTACACGAGTATAAAGAAACCAGTGTATGCAGCAAGGAAAAAAAAGTCAGCCATAAAGTGATCCAGCAGAGTGAAATGAAAGTGGATCCGGTTTCATTTGCAGTTTCCAGGGGACTACCTTCTGTATTTACCTCCATTATGACTTAAATTGTAAGGTATGTGTGGAGCTGCACAGCAGCTTACAAGCTTCCCGAAAGGCCATGTTTTCCACCTACCTTTATCTGATACAAGCAGAGTGGGGTTCTCATAGCTTTTAGCGTAAAATCCCACACCAAAAAGTTTGGAAAACTGAATTTAGGTCACAAACACACACTTCACACACTTTACTTACTTACTGCATCTAGAATAGAATAGAATAGAATAGAATTTATTGTAATTGCTCATGGCAATTAAATTACAGATGGTCCGCCATCAACAGTGCACAAGACAATAAATAACAATAAATATCAAAAACATAGAGGACTAAAAACAATTTAAAAACATTTAGCAAACACCAAGAAAGTGCAGTGCAACCAGTGATTCAGATCTGCTAAAACAACAATTTAAAAGGATTTAATTCAGATTAGTCCACATTACTGATGGGGATGTGGGGGGTTGAATGGTGCTGTTGTGTTGAATGTTCTGATGGCCCAAGGGAAGAAACTGTTGGAAAGTCTGGTGGTATGTGATTTAACTGACCTGAAGTGACGTCCTGAGGGCATCAGGTCAAACAGGGAGTGGGCAGGGTGGGTGGGGTCACGGAGGATAGCAGCGGTTCTCTTCAGGCAGCGGGTTCTGGAGATGGCCGCAAGGGATGGCAGGGTACAGCCAATAATCCTCTGGGCAGTGTTTATTGTCCTCTGAACATCCCTCCTGTCCTCAGCAGTGGAGCCTGCATACCACACACTCAGAAAGTAGGTAAAGGTGCTCTCCACGGAGCAGTGGTAGAAAGCCAGCAGCAGTTTCTGATCCCGGCTACACCTTCTCAAGACCCGGAGAAAGTGCAGCCGCTGCTGAGCCTTTTTAACCAGAGCTCTGGTGTTGGCAGACCAGGACAGGTCAGCAGAGATGATGGTGCCAAGGAACCTGATGGAGGGGACACGGTCCACACGCTCTCCATTTATGAGGAGAGGGGCGTGTGTGTGGCTGTGTCTCCTGAAATGCAGAATGAGCTCTTGTTTTTTTGTATAGTCAGAGTGAGGTTGTTATCTGAGCACCACCATGACAGATTACTGACCTCTGCCCGGTATGCTGCCTCATCTTCATCTGTGATGAGGCCGACCACAGTGGTGTCATCAGCAAACTTGAAGATGGCAGTGGATGGGTGGGATGTGGTACAGTCCGATGTGTACAGAGTGTACAGAAGGGGGCTCAGCACACAGCCCTGAGGAGAGCCAGTACTGAGCAGGATGGGGGAGGAGAGATGGGAGCCAAGTTTAACATGCTGTGGTCGATTTGTGAAAAAGTATTTTATCCAGTAGCAGGTGGAGGGAGGGATCTGAAGGCTCAGCAGTTTTGAGATAAGCATGTCTGGGATGATGGTATTGAAAGCTGAACCGAAGTCAACAAAGAGCATTCTAACATAGCTTCCTCTGGTCTCTAAGCCCCCTTCAGACAGGCCATGAAAAACGGAAATGTTCCGGACCCTGTCCGTAAGACCTTTGTGTCTGAATACAAAGATCCGGATAACGTGTTCCGGAATTTATCCGGACGAAGCCCCTAGTAACAGGTCCGGACTTGTTACGGACAGGGTGGCTGCTTCAGACTGGTGAGGTAGAGTTCCGGACAAGGGGGAGGGGGAGGGGGAGGAGGAGGGGACCGGGGGACGCTGTGCACACCTAGATAGCTCGCTTCTGTAGCATGCGGCGAACCACGGCAGCTCGCCTCCTACGGTACCGCCTAGACGTGCGATGGAGCGCTTCACACCGCTTCAGTGATTCCTTTAACCGTTGAGCTTCATCATCCAGATCTCTTATGTGTCTTCGTGTGCGCAGAATTATGCTCAAGCGCCTCGTGATTTTTATCTTGAGAGGCGCTATAGAAATGATATTTTCTTCTTCTTCTTCTTAACATGAGTCCGATTCTCCCCCCCCCCACACACACACACACACACACACCACCCCCCCGCCGCCGTCGGACATCTGGAACTTTTCCCTGCTGTGTGAACGCAGCCGAAAGGACAAGTTCCAGTACAAAAGTGGTGTGTCTGAAAACACAGTTCCGGTTAAAAACCGGATTGAATTGTCCGCAAATGTTCCAGAATGCCTATCTGAAAAGGGCTTAGGTGGCTCAGTGTTGTGTGTAGAGTCAGGGCGATGGCATCCTCTGTTGATCTGTTTCCCCGGTAGGCAAACTGAAGGGGGTGGAAGGAGGTGGGGAGACAGGTTTGGATGTGGTTGGAGATAAGTCGCTCCAGACACTTTGTGATTACAGGTGTGAGGGCAACCGGTCGATAATCATTTAAGCTGTCTATGGAAGATTTTTTTGGGGATGGGAATAATTGTTGCAGACTTGAGGCAGCTTGGGACTGAAGCATGAGACAGGGAGAGGTTAAACAACTTGGTGAAGATACCTGCCAGCTCACTGGCACACTCCCTGACCACGATCCCCGGTATGCCATCTGGTCCGGCAGCTTTCCTGGGGTTTACTGCTCTCAAGGTTCTTCTCACCTTATGTTCCTGGAGCATGAGGGAGGAGTGGGGGCAGGCAGTGGTTTCAAAACTAGCAAAGAAGTTGTTTAGCTCCTCTGCCTGTGTTCTGCTGCTGCCAGTGGTGGACAGAGTGTGGCCTCTGTAGTTGGTAAGAGTCTGAATCCCCTTCCACATCTTCAGGGGATAGTTGTTGTGAAAGAGGTCTTCTATTTTCCTCCTGTAAACACTTTGCCTGGTGAATTCCCTTCCTCCGACTAGTTCTGGCTATGCGGTACAAGTTGCTGTTACCTGACTTGAAAGCAACATTGTGGGCTCTGATTAGAGCCTGGACCTCTGATGTCATCCAAGGCTTCCTATTTGGGAAGATCCAAATCTGTTTGGTCACTGTGACATTTTCTACACAGGTTCTGATGTAGGATAGCTCCGTCTCTGTGTGTGCCTCCAGGTACTGTTGTTCAAATACTCTCCAGTCTGTGCAGGCAAAGCAGTCCTGTAGCTGTGGGAGGGCTTCAGCAGGTAAGGTGGCGATGGTGTGTGTTGTGGGCTTTGTTTGTTTTCCTGAGGGGAGTGTAAGCTGGGATGAGAAACATGGAGAGATGGTCAGACTGTCCAAGATGGGGAAGGGGTGTAGCTCTATAAGCATGCTTAATGTTGGTATATAAACGGTCCAGTGTATTTTTTGCCCCGGGTTGCAAACTTGACATGTTGGTGGAGGTTGGGGAAAACGGTCTTTAAGCATGCTTTATTAAAGTCCCCAGCTATTATGTGTACTCCATCTGGATGAGCCTGCTGCTGCTTGGTTAAAAAGTGATGAAGCTGGATGAGTGCAGCGCTAATGTTAGCATTAGGTGGATATAAACAGCAGTAGCAATCACTTGGCGTTAGCTTCCATGGCAGATAGAATGGCCTGCACTGGACAGACAGAGCCTCTAAGTCTGATGAGCAAAATGTATTTATTACTCTGCTTTTTCGGCACCAGTCTTCATGCACATAAACACAGAGTCCTCCTCCTCTGGTCTTACCGGAGCTTTTATCCCGATCAAGGCAATGGAGCACACAGCCGGTTAGCTCAACGCTGGCGTCTGGAATGTGCGGGTGGAGCCAGGATTCTGTAATAATCAGCAAACAACAATCACAAATGGTGTGGTTGTAAGCAAGCTCTGATTGCAGATCATCCATTTTGTTGGCAAGAGACTGGGCATTTAGGAGCAGAATGGATGGTAGCGGCGGGAGGTGTGGTTTCCTCCTTAGTTGTGCTAGTAACCTGCTGTAACATACTTACTGCATCTACGGCTTGACTGCAACACACATACTATTTATTATTCAAGTGTGGTGAGCTTGATCTGGCTGGGTGGCTGATGATATCTTGTGATTCATTTTGAACATCGTGATATCATTGCCATGGCAGAAAAACACCAACTCTGATTTCTCATCCATTAATAAAGAATCATGAGTAACACTGCTTGCATTCAGGAGGTCAGTCTACAACAGTTTTATCTTAAGAAATCAAAGAAGTCCAGTTGCCTGCATTCCATACCCTTTGGTTTATGACCTCCACAAATGTTCAGAACAATCTGGGGAGAATTTGGCCTGCTTTTTTTTTGCTGTTGCTGTTCACACATGCTTTTCTTAGTAGGAGATCCTGTGTGGATCGTTAAAGCTGGAAATAAAAGACAAAGCGCAGCTACAGAGCACAGAAAATAGAACACGACCAAAAGAATAAAGAAAATAAGGATACTGAGAAAATTATTGGACTTGCAACACATTGAAATTTTTCGATCAGTCTCTCTCATGCCTCCTTTGGCACTGAAACCACTAGTGTGTGAGTGCTAAAGAGCCTGCTATGTCAGTAGAAAACAGGAAGCAGTATCAGCTCTTACCAGAGGGCCCTAACTCTGAAGGAACAACTGCTGTGTCAGCATGTCGTCTCACCTGTCAATCTTCTGGCAGGAAAACTGTTCCAGACATCTACATTCTGACATGACATCTTTCCTGAAAGCATCTGGAAGATTTCAAGTCAGATTTTTAAACTTAGAACATCTTAATTTTAGAGGTGGAACTATGGAAGGGGAGGTTAGAAAACAATGCCGCCAATTTGCCCCAACACCGAGCCGGCATCAAGGAGCCTTAGGTCATTTATAAGTGGAGGTGATGTGGTGCAATCGTGTTCTTTTTACAAAAGATTATGCAGTGGTATAAAAGGGGTAGGGCTGTGCAGTGGCACAGTGGTTAGAGCTGTTGCCTTGCAGCAAGAAGGTCCTGGGTTCGCTTCCCAGCCTAGGATCTTTCTGCATGGAGTTTGCATGTTCTCCCTGTGCATGGGTGGGTTCTCTCTGGGTGCTCGGTTTCCTCCCACAGTCCAAAAACATGACTGTTAGGTTAATTGGTCTGTCCAAATTGTCCTTAGGTGTGAGTGTGTGTGTGTGATTGTTTGTCCTGTGTGTCTCTGTGTTGTTGCCCTGCGATGGACTGTCTCTCTGTCCAGGGTGTACCCCACCTGTTTGCCCATTGACCGCTGGAGAAAGCCCCCCCCCCCCCCCCTCCCCCAGCGATCCTACGTGGACAAAGCGGGTTCAGACAATGGATGGATGGATAAAGGGGGTATGGGGGTGGTCTCTGCACTGCCGCGGACTTCCATTTACCTTGAACATTACATGCTATTTATTGTGATCAAAACCACACTCATTACAATTTTTTGACAAGCCATTCCTAAAGGTGACTGTCCTCCAGAACCTCTGTGCAGTCTCTGGTGATCCGACCCCCAGTTCTAACGGAGACAAACTCCTGGAGCTCTGCATTGCCCCAGTTTATCATCTCAGCCGGTTCTGTTTACAAAAGGGAAACGTATGGCCCGTGTTAACTTTCGTTTTCAATATAGTTGCTGGCTGGAGCTTGGCAGTGACTCCACACGTGATCATGACATATCCCTCAGTTGTGCCAAGGTGCAATATGCATTCGCAAAACCAGCGTTGCGGTAATATTACTACCATGCGTGGTGGTAAGAAAGATGCAAAATTCCTGCATCGCCATGCCACATTCATAAGACACATCATGGTGGCAGTATCATGCTGATTTGCCAGCATGGTGTGTATTCTAAAAAGGGCTAATTACGTGTTTTTGTGTTTTCTAGCATCAGTTGGCTAAGGCAGCCATCTTGAAATGCAGGGCTGCCAACTCCCATGCTCAATGCGTGAGACAACACACATCAGACTCTTTTCACACAGTCTCACGCCAAATCTCCAAAATGTCCATTTTGGTGTCGGGATTCCTGCTGTTTGGCCTGAGCGATTACCTGGCATACCGGAAAATTAACAAGCTTTCATTGAATATTGGCTTAATTCTGGAGCTCAGGGATGGAATGCATCGCGCTGTGAACTCACAAACTCATATAATTGTCAAAATGAGTCGTAAGCTTGGAACTTTGGCTGAGATTCAGGCTCTGGCACAGAAGGTGGATTTGATCAGGGAGAGAGTTGACACATCAGCACGGATTGGAATAGATTGGTTACGCCATTATTGGACCTGGAGGGGTTGAAGACCAACAGAACTCTAAGGCAGGGAGGAAATTATCTGTCTGTCCCCAAACAATTCTTATCTGAATCTGGTGCCCTTGAAACCTGTGAGGCTGAATGAAAACTCCCCCCCAGAAGAAATGTGGAATGCTGCAGTTGCTATGGAAACCCTTTCTCCCTATCCCAGCCTGGGCGTGACTATGACCGGTGAAGGCCGTGGAACCATATCTAGAAGTCAATGTGCTCTCTAACCCATTACCTCCCTCCCCTGTCCAAACGAAGGTGAGGAGCGCTGCTCTTGCGGCTGCACGCCCTGAAGTGAGGAGAGTCCCAACCCTACTTCCCCACCTAGTGGACACTTATGTTGTGTATCGTCTGAAGTCTGTGTGCATATCTGTCTGAGGTGTTTTTTTTTTTTGTTTTGTTTTTTTGCATAGCAAAGCTATCCTCTCTGTCGGGGGTAACTCTGAAGTGCCTTTTTTCCCTCCCCCTGACTTAATCCTTATATAAACCATCTTAGTCTATAACTAAAACTATTTCTTCTTCCGGATCTTGGAGAGTACAGATGATTTTTTCCTCCTCTCCTCCCTATCTTATCCCAAGGCTCTTTGTCTGTCTTTGGGTGTACGGCGCTTCTGCATTTTTTCTGGAAACTGGAAATTATTAAAAATGGACCTGGTCAGTTGGTCTCTCAACACGATTGACAACATTTTTTCAACAATGAGAACGGGAGAAGGGGCTCCCAGTTGCCCTTATGGTACAGAGCCAGCTGGGCATATCATGGACTCCTGGAAACAGTGGAACCTGATCTGCCTCTCTCAACTGTCTGTAGAGGATTCTGAAGATGTATGGATATTCGTAGTGTTGGTGTCAGGTTTCTTGTTGTTTGGCCCGAGTGGTTACCTAGCTTACCGGAAAATTAATGAGCTTTCGAGGAATATTGGCTCAGTCCTGGAGCTCAGGGATGGATTACACCATGCTGTGAAAACACATACTCATAACTGTCGAGATGAGTCAGAAGCTTGGAACTTTGGCTGAGATTCAGGCTCTGGCACAGAAGGTGGATTCAATGAAAGAGAGATTTGACAGGACAGCACGGTTGGGAATAGATTAATTTATGCCATTATTGGATCGAGAGGGGTTGGAGACCAACAGAGCTTTAAGACAGAGAGGAAATTATCTCTGTCTGGCCCCAAAACAAGTTCTTATCGGAACCTGGTGCCCTTGAGCCTGTGAGGCTGAAGTGATTACTCCCCCTCAGAAGAAATGTGGAATGCTGCCGTCGCCATGGCAACTCTGTCTCTCTATCCCAGCCTGGGCGGGACTGAGACCAGTGAAGGTCGTGGAACCATTTCCAGGAGTCACTGTGTTTTCTAACCCAATTACCTCCCTCCCCTGTCCAAATGAAGGTGACAAGCGCTGCTCATTGCGGCTGCATGCACTGATGTGAGGAGAGTCCCCAACCCTACCTCCCCACCTAGTGGACACTTATGTTGTGTATCGTCTGAAGTCTGTGTGCATATCTGTCTGAGGTGTTTTTTTGTTGTTGTTTTTTTGCATAGCAAAGCTATCCTCTCTGTCTGGGGTAGCGATGGGTACCGAATTCGGTACTTTTTAAGATACCGACCGAATTCCATAGTACCGACTGAGCGCCGATTCACGTCTTTTGAAACTGTGCCTCGTTTCGGTACCCGTCCTTCATAACGAGAACTTGCCTAGGCAGCTGCGCATGCGCAAGAGCGTTATGTCATCGGTCGCTGCGAGCGTGTTGTAAACAGAGCAGCATGGTAGAAAGAACGAAAGCTAAAGCTTGGGTCCACTTCACTAAATGTGATGGGTAACTGGGTGATGATGAAACCAGTGACAACGATCTAAGTGAGATATCCTCATCTTAATCTGCTCTGGTATGTAAATAAAATGTTTAAGATAACGTTAGCTTGATATGTTAGCTTCCGTTTTGCTAATGGTGCGTTCGCTTTCTCCTCGGAACTCCGAATTTCCGACTAGAAGAACATGAACGCGCTCTAAAGTTTGGCTTCACTTTACTAAATGCGACAGGTGATTGGATGAAGATGAAACCAGTGACAACGATCTAAGTGTGAGGCATTGTTTTAATCTGCTCCAGCAGATAAATAAACTGTTAAAGATAATGTTAGCTTTATATGTTAGCTTCCATTGCCACCATTGTTATCAGCTAATGGTGCGTTTGCTTTCTCCTCGGAAATTCTAGCTTCCCAGTAGGAAAAATCAAATGAAAAAGGATGGCAAAAGGAATGACGATACACAGTAAATTTAAATCACAGTAAAGATGTTTGCTTCAGTTTAATTATCAGCTTATAAAACTACAAGGACGATGTTAAAATACAAACAGTTGTATGTTATTTATTGTGATATTTATCAAATACGGTTATATATTGAGAAAAATATATATTTAATCGTAAAAAAGAATTAAAATATTAAACACTCAAAAGTATCGAAAATTGGTACCGTTAAGTACCGGTATCGATTCCTAGGTACCGGGAATTAGTGCCGAATCGATTCAAATGTCAAAGGTACCCATCCCTAGTCGGGGGTAACTCTGAAGTGCCTTTTTTTTTCTCTCCCCCGACTCTATCCTCACATAAACCCTCTTGATCTATAACTATAACTATTTCTTCTTCCGGTTCTTGGAGAGTACAGATGCTTTTTTCCTCCTCTCCTCCCTATCTTATCCCAAGGATCTTTGTCTGTCTTTGGGTGTACGACTCCGTCCTCACATAAACCCTCTGATCTCTATTAAGGTAGAGCGACTCGGGTTGCGAATGACCACAGTCACCAATTCTTGTCATGTCTTTATGTCTATGAATGTATGTCTGATGTCAGAAGTGTGTGTACTGAAACTCTAATTTACCTCTGGGATTAATAAAGTATTTTTGAATTGAATTGAACTAAATTGAACGGTAGCGCGACTCGTGTTGCGAATGATCACAGTCACCAATTATTTTCATGTGTCTATGTATGTGTGTCTGATCTCAGAATTGTGTGTACTGAAACTCTAATTTCCCTCTGGGATTAATAAAGTATTTTTGAATTTGAATTGAATTTGAAGATCTTGGGCTGAAGACCCACCCCCAACCACCACCACCACCACCCACTCACGGACAATGGATGGAGGACCATCTCAGGCTCAAAGTAAGTGTTGATAAAAGGTCGAACAATTAAGTCCTTCAGGGGTACTTCTGAGTTAAAAAAATGCTCATTAAATACGTATGTGGAGTAACCAAGTAGGTAGGTTTTAACGTTGCAAATCTGCAACGCCTGCTTCCAGAGAAACTAAATTAAAAGATTAAAAATAAATATTCCCCTTTTATTAAGTGTGCCAGCTCTAATTAGAATTTGGCTCTCCTTCTGCAAGCTCAAAATATTAACTTAGTTATTTTTTCCTTAAAGCAACTATTTTAAAAAGAAAAACACAATTATTTTAAGTTTTACAAGAGTTTTGAAGCCATGAACCTCTAAATAACACAGATGTCTTGGAGTTTATGTGCAACAGTCTTGTAATTTAGAACAGCAAAACTCTATTTGGCCTTTTCCACTCCATTCCTCGCAGATTAGTTCAAAGCTCTTCTGTCTCAGAGGTATGAGCTCTCACGTGTTATTGTCCACAGGGTCAGATGCCTCGGAAGAGAGGAATTAAAACAAAAAGTTAGGAGATGAAAAAGACGAAAAACATTAGAAGGTGAAGCTAAGACATCTTGACATCAGACATGTACACACACACACACACACACACACACACACACACACACACACACACACACACACACACACACGCACGATGCATTCCTATCAAATGAAGGCCAAGCAGGAGTGTTTGGCACACAAAGGGAAAAGCTGCCTCACTTTTTGAAGAGGCATGAGATGGGCCTGCTTTTAGTAGAACAAGAAATATATCAAATTACCATGCCACCCCTGTTCGCTTCTGGCTCTGGTGAGTCAGCCTCGACTTAATCACATTTAGTGGAACTGATTTGATAAAGATAGAAAGTGAAAAACACTAAAATTAGGAAGAAGCTGCAACTGAACATGACGAAACTTTATTTCTGTGTTCACATGAGATGCATTTAGACCAAGTGTACTGAATTTTGTGGGCAGACTTTAAAGGGACAATGTGTAGTTTTTACCATTAATTTCTGGAAAAAATCATCAAAAGTAGTTGAAAATGAAATAAATGATTCCCAGATGTTGAAAAATGTTGGTAACTTTGGAACATATAACCGTAAAAACTAGGTCTTAAATCGATGCCATGTTTTCTACTACGGGAGCCCGTGAGGACAAAATGCATGTACTGTTTTGTAACAAACGGTTACAAAACTTTCACCATTCACAAATGTTGTTTTACACGTTTACATCTTCACTCATTGCCGGTGATGAAAGGGAGTGCGATGTGCTTGTCATTTTGCTGGAGGGGATTTTTGACCCTAATGGCCATCTGTTGGTAAGGTCTTACTCAAACACAAAAATGCAGCTTGCTTGCAATGGTTTAGGTATGTTCTGCCTCTTTCGCCAGGGAAAACACACACCGTCACTTTAACTGATGCAACACACAATGCAAAGTTTGTTGTTGCAAACTGAAAATATGAGTTAATATACTGTTTTATAGTTTTAAGTAAAAACAAAGCATTAGGTAAACTTGCAACTCTGTTCCAGCCCAATTAAAAGACCCCTTCGAGATCTTCTGGTGCATATGGTAATGATAAATTGCTTGTATTTATATAGCGCTTTTTAAGTCCTAGAAGCCCCCATGGAGCTTTTACAGCACAACAGTCATTCATCTACCCATGCACCCATTTACATGCTGGTGGTGATGAGTACAATGCAGCCATAGCTGCCTTGGGGTGCACTGGCGGAAGCAAGGCTGTCACACACACTGGGCAATGCTGGTAACCTCCAACAACCAGCAGCAAGCAAGAACGATGAAGTGCCTTTACCAAGGACACAATGACAGTGACAGATTGGGAGGAGCACTAATCTGAAATGCTCCAGTTTAAGCCGGGCGTACACTGTGCGACTTTTTCACTTTTTTGAGCCGATTTTCCAGTCGTGGGAGAAGCCACGACATCGGGGCGAGTTTTGCGCCGAGCAGTCGTGTAGTGTACAGGGGGTTACGAGAGGCGATTAACACCACGTGACCAGCCGCCGATCAGCAGTCGTGAGGTCGCAGGGACTTCTGGTGTGTTTAATATTTCGCTCGTCCCTCGTGAGGGTATCGCACTGTTGAAGCGGCGCTGCAAGCAGCTACGATCCAAAAAGTATCAGAACCGCTCACGGCGCATGCGCGCGCTATCCTGCATCAACGCCGGCCGGTCGCTCGCTATTTCCCTAATAACACACGCTGTTCGTTTTTGTTTCTACACGTTTTTTTTACTCACAAAGATTGTCAAGAAAGCATGTTTGTCGTGTTCATGTCAAATTAAACTGATCACAAAACACAGATTCACTTTCTTTATTTCGTTTTCCTCATCTAACCCCCATAAATCCCTGTGTGTCCTCCTGCAGCACTCCCGAAGGACAACAGGCAAGACAAAAAAGTCTGACGTGTTGAGTAAAAACTGCTATTTTTAGCACATTTTTAGGGCTGACGTGTTGCTACCAGACGTACAGTGTGAGCAGTCAGGTCGCATGCGAGAACTGGGTCGTGCAGTGTGAGCACACGACTCGTGAGATCTGCTCTGCGAGGAAGTCGTACAGTTTGAGCTGAAGCTGAACGCTGCGAGTGAAAAAGTCGCACAGTGTACGCCCGGCTTTAGGGTGGGCACCTCTATCACTGTCAGTGGTCAACGTTGTATTTAGAACACAGTTGACTCCCCATTATTTATGTTTAACAGGCAATGGTTATGAGCTTGCACAACCCCCCATAGTGCATGGGGTTTGGGTTAAGGACTGGTCTTACAGTCCTCATACTAAATAATGCTGCCACTGTCTGCTCTTTCAGGCTAAAGCTGCATCCAGATGCAGTGTGATGGCCTTGTCATGACAGGGCCTATGAATGTGCAGATGGTATAATGGTAACTGGTTTTCAAAATTTCCTGCAGCCTCTTTCTAATGCCATGTAATTCTTTCTATGAATCCCTTGTTTCTGATTAGTTGATTTAGATAAGAAAACCGTAAACATTAAAGTTTTACTGTTTGAATGTGATAAAATAAATGAATGAACTAAAACAACATCACTTTCCAAGAAACTAATGTTGTGTATTGAATCAGTTTGGTCATGGTCTGATGGAGATTTCTGTAAAATTTACATCATTTTCCAGCTGCTCCACAGATTATAGTTGTTGGATCAAAATAAATTCTCAACTCTACAAAATTGTCATAAAAAATTTGCATCAAATCCAGTGAAATAAAGAGACCAAAGACGGCTTTAGCATGAAAAAGGAGACAGAGAAACATTTTAATCTGCATACTCGGCTGAATGGCCCCCATATCAGGTTGACAGCCACTACAAATTCATTTGGACATGGAATTTCACAAAAAATGTTTTGGTAATATGTTCTTGACTGCATTCAGTTTGTCGAACTGACATGGAAGAAAAGGGTGAACCAACAAACCAACAAATGGATTTCACAAAAGAGGCTGGGACAAAAAAGCTGGATAGATAGATGAGGGGATGGAGAGTCTATTCTGTATGAAGAGTCAGTCTTCCATCTGGGTCTCCTTGAGCACAGATATCATCCCAGTTATGCAACTGAGTTTATCAGCATGGACCTCCTTAAACATCTTAACAAGATATGATAGAGGTTGTGCTAAGGAGAATCGTTGAGAGGGTTTTGGAATGAGAGAGATTACTTTCCTGATTTCTTGTGTGTTTAAATAAGTGTTAAGAGTTAAACATTGTGGGTTTGTACTGTATAGAAATTGGTGCAAAGTTCTTGATTTAGGGTCAAGGGTTTATGTTTACGAGTCAGTGAAAGTGTTTAGTGTTCAGAGACCAAGCCGTGGGATTTCTCCCCAGGAAGCGACAGAAAGAGCAGTTTTGTTTTTGGGATCTAAAACTCGTTCTTCCTTGGCCATTGTAAGTTTATTGTTTTAGGGAAAGGGGAGAGGATTGATGCCTATAGGTAGCAGGGGAGAGAATTTTGTGAAGCCAGAGTGTCTGGAATGCATTACATATTCCTCTCCCAGCCGAAAAATACCTCACCTCACAACATCGCGCTCCCCATGTGGTCCAACTCGCAACACGGGTCTCGTCTTACAGAAGGATCAAGGAATCGCACGCTAACAGACACAGGAATAAACACCACTTTTCTCAGATCTCAGAATAGTTTAGACGTTTTGCCAATATTGTATAGTTATACAAAGAGAAAAACTTGTTTTAGATATGAAACTGGACAATTTATGGCATGAATACAACACCTAAAGAAAATCCAGCATTTGAAAAAGTTCTAAAACTGGCATCAAATGTTTTCTCTGAACATTGTAGAGATAGTGAATCCAGATTCACTATCCCTACAATGTAAAATTAGAGGCAGCCGCTGTCAGATGAGGTGACGTGTTAAAGCAAACAGTTATTTCATTTTGTGTCTTTTTCCAGCGAAAAACAATATTGGAGCTATAATAATTGCAGGGGAAAAAAATAAAAAAAAAACAACACCCCTGGTGACAAATCCACATACAGATACCCCGTCACAGATTATTAGTAGGTCAACGCATTCGGATTCCTGCCGTCTTTTGATTCATACCATTAACTACATGCAGAAACACGCCCATAACTCACTAACAACTACATAACATTAAACATTTCAACAAAAGAAAGAGGAACGTCTGAACCCAGTGCTTAAAAACGAAATAACTTCCCTCTAAATAAGTCTATATTTTCCTCATTTATTGCTTTTTTGTGGTTTTCCTTTTGAAACTGTGGAGACCTTGCTTTCGTCAGCATTGTGTGGGTTCTGGTTTGCATTAAAGATTAAATGTTTCAGATTGATCTTTGCTTGTAGTTTTGCATCAATCGCCTAGATGTGCATCAAGTTTGGGTGCCAGGGAAGCTTGAAGAAGCAGCTGGATACCAGCTGTGAAGAGCTTTGTGAAAGGAAGAGATTATTTTTGCACAGATACCTAATTGTGGACCGTCCCCACCTTCCCTGACACTAGTAACATTTCTTTGTACAAAAAGTTGTTTTCTAAGCCAATAAAGTTATGCTACACCCTCTGTTTGCCCTTTCCAAATATATTTTCTGAAGCCCTATGAAGCTGAAAACACCCAACTACAAAGACTGACAATCACTGTTGAGCCTTCAAACTGTTGGCTTTAATTCCAATATTTACACAATCAGCCTGGCACTCAGTGTGTCCACTGCTGCTATAGTGTGTGTAATAGACGATACTGGACAACACACACTTGGACTAAGCCCCATCTGTGTAATGTAAAGGCTCTTTGTAATCCAAACACCCTCTCACAAGCTCAATCAGCGCTCATGCTGCCTGCCAGTCCATCTAGAAGAGGCCCAATGTGATCTGAATGTAATCTACCAATTTCTTTTGGGTTCTGATTGTGAGCATGATTGAGCATAAACACGTTAAAACACAGATACAAAACAACCACAAGTTCTGAACCCAGCTGCGATTTTCTTCTTTGTCAAAGAAGGTCTTGGATGAATTTGTCAGTTGTTGGTAATCAGGAGATCTATATTTTCCCCAAAGAGCCAACAATCTGGTTTGCATTAGGCTGTCTGAGGTCTAAAAGAAATTCCTGAATTCAGAGGGACATACCTTAGAAGTAATATGTCTGCCTTGTCCACATGTTGCCTGGAAGTCTGTCAAACTAAAGACTAAAAGCATTTTTCTGTTGTTCTGTAAAATAAAGTTCCCCCCTTTTTAAATTGATCATGCCATGTAAGGAAGACTATTGCGAAGCATCCAGATGTCTGCAGGCTCAAACCGGAGTAGCCTGGGTCTTTGTTTATTGGGAGTTATTACATTGCTGATTTGTTATTAAAGCTCTAGACTTATTTAGGACTTTGGCATTTTTTTCCCTTTTGACTTCAAATCAGCAAGAGAGGTTCTCAGGCAGACGAGTTCACATATTAAGGAATGAAATCTGACAAGCACCAAAGACATGTTGCATCTAAATGCAAAAAAAAAAAACATTTTCAAAACAAAGTAAAGGTATCTTTATTGGTAAACATACGCCCTAATTCTTGAATCTAGTTCCACAAAGTGGTCTCGCGTTTGCAGATCTGTGTGGACGTCCAACATTCTTGTGGTATTTGGTTTGTTGAAGAGTCCACTGGGTTTTCTCACCAACAGGGCCAAGGATGTTTACAAGTTCAGATATAGAATATCTGTTTGTGGAATAATCACCTAGATTTGTCCCTGAATGTAACTGTTATTAATGAGCTTGTATAACGTTTCATATAGCCAGGAAGATTTTTGAGGTAAATCTGCCCGGTTCGCAGGAAACATTCTAAACATTGTAACACACAGAGCAAAATGTAAAAGTCTTTAAAGTCCTGTACTCAATTCCGAAATGTGAGTGTGGATGATCTAAAGTTGGTTCTTGAGGCAGTTTGCAAGACTGAACGGGTTACATGAGGCTTGTGCATAATTACCACAGTTGTGCAAACTCTGTTATCATCATTTGGTTAAGTGTCTTAAATGTGTTATTTTTATTTGAAATTTGGTCACCAACTCCTCCCATGGTTGTCTCACACTGTTCTCACCACTGACTTACCCTGGAAAAGTAAGATTTTTAAGAATGTAGATAAATTCAAGCACTTTTAAATTTATTTTCATAGAATCACAATCCCTCAGTGATTTTTACTAAACAGCAGATTTGTGAATCTCATTTGTAAACTTCACTGAACGGCATGCATTTCTGGAGAAAAGACCCATAAATAATCTATGTTGCTGATAATTGACAAATTTAATTTCAAGAACAAGAAATCTGAACACATTGAATCCAGTTCATTTGATGCTTTTTTGAGACAAATGCATGATATTCTTTTTATGCCTTGCATCAAATTATGCAAGTAAACAACCTTTTTATTATAATGTTGTACATTTAATGTTTTTTTTTTGCTAAAATAATCACAATAAAGCAATTTCTACACGTTTCATTGTAAAAAATAACCCACGGGTAATTTCAAATTTGTAATTTGAACATGACTTGATATATCAAGTGACCAACAAACTTTATAACCACTTGTTGTAAATGCAGAATATATCATTTATAAAATAATATGTTTTTTTTTTTGTTTGGACAGGCAAACACCAGATTCAGGTGAAACTGACTGATTAAACACAACCAGTCTTTGGTTGCTGAAACATGAAAGGTCCCTAGACATTTGAAACATAAGCTAAATATTAAGTATGATAAGGGTGTTCTAAATTTAAAAACTGTCACAGTGAATGTAGTGTAGCCTTTTAGTATAGCTTTTTTATAAACACTGTAATATGTAATGAAGAAGAAAAACACCAAACAACAAACACAGGACATGTTTGGTGTTTGTTCTTTATTCTAAAGTTCTAATGATGCGTCTAAAGAAACAAGAAGACAATAAACAACAGTAACTCTGTCTGTTTTTGTTTCAGATGGACAATAGTACAGTTTTACATCAATTTGGCCTGGTTGTTTGATAAATTAAAGCTGTTATAATGAATCTGTAAACAAGCTAAAATTTGAACACAAAAACAGTCGGTCAAGGGACATTCACCCCTCCTCATGGATAAAACGAGATAGTGCTAAACATTTGAGGTTTTTTTTTTAAGTCCAAACGTCTCTTGTTGTCTGTGACTTCAAATGGTGTTTTCCTTTTGGGACTCAGGTAGTTTGTTCTAAAGCTGGAGTGGTAGCAGCTGGCTGTTTCTCCTTCTCTGATGTTATTGAGCTGAGAACCTCTCACACCAGTGGTCTTATGTTGCTAAAACCGCGAGTGTGTAATAAATGGAGGACCCAGGAAAGTGTGGCGGTTTGGATCGTCCAATAGTTACTCACGGTCCGAAATGTGTTATTGGCAGAGGTTTTTAGACAAATGCAAGAGAACGACTCTATCAATTTTTTTTTGTTTCTTTTTTTAATCTCCACAATATGTTTATACTTTTGGAACATTGTTTAAGGCCATGAACAAAATGCTTTACGGTAAACTGTTTTCCAAATTTGCTACTGTGTATCTCCAATGTCCGTGAGGGTTAGTTAGGGTTAGGCGTGTGGAGGGTGAGTAGCGTTCTGCCGATGTCCGTCACAGAAGTTGGTGGTGGTGGTGGGGGGGGGGGTGTTAAGCAGCTGCGCTTCGTTCACTTTTAAAACCTGTTCAAAAGATTGGATTTTTTCGTAAACATCACATCACTACCCAAAGCAGAGGAGGCAGCTCTTTGGTGCAATTCAAGAATGTTTTTCTTCAAATAGCAAAACGGCCTATTTGCTATTGTAGTTATATATTAGAACACATTTAAAGATTATTGATTGTTTTTCTCCTCATTTTTTACCTTAGCTAATTAAAAACATACCATTTTTCCACTCAAACAACAAACAAACAACCACATTACATTGAGCCTTTGCATGAGTTATCTTTTTAAAGCAAGGGCTGCATACCTGAAGTATGAATATTTCCCTGCATCTGAAAGCACATCTTGTTCCGTGAGTTTGAAACATTTGTGTATTTTTTAAGAAATGTGGACATCTTATCTGTTTCGGATCGGTAGAAGCCCTGTTTTGCCAGGGCATTAACCAGCACACTGGAAAAGAGTTCTAATCCTCTCCACATGTGGAGATATCATACCAACGTGACATCCAGGGTCACTGCCATGAACATGCACAATAACAATATGACAGCATGTTGGCAGTAACATAAAACAGGAAAAACTCACTAGCATTCCTATAAATCCATCACATTTGATTAAACCTGATCCTGGTCCTTAAGGACTGGAAGCAAAATCAGCACAATCAGATAAATGCTGCTTTAACCTCAAAATATGTTAAAATACTCACTGAAGCCTTATTATTTTTTACCTAAAGCGTTATCACCAAATCTTTATCACTTTCAACTTGTTGGTCATACCTTCTCATTCCCAGCAGCCCAGGTGTTTATCAGCACAGCTCAGCTTCATCCTGCACCTTGAAATTTGGCTTCATTCTCGACCAGGAATGCTTGGTATGTCCACAGACACGCCCACCCTTCAAATCAACATGCACACACAGTCAACAAAGTGCATGCCTGGACTTGTACTTATGGTTTTCCAGTGGCAGGTCTGGCTCGGATATAATCAGATACGGTCAGAACCAAAGCCTTTAGGTCCAGGTCCCAGTCTGCCTGTCTGTCACAGAGAGCAGGTGGCGCCTTCAAGTTACAGGCTGAGATTTCACCTCCAGTCACCCCACTCCTGAATTCACCAAGAGACTTCTCCTTTGTGTCTAGTGGCACAGAGGAATCGTGTTGCAGCATTTGAAATATTCATACAGCGCCATACTTGATGAAAAGGTACATTCTTCTTTCTCCCACGTTTTCTGCTGAGGAAGTGCTCAAGAGAGCCTCGCCATGACTCCGAAACCAATCCGGCCAGTGGATGCTGTGAAAGTGTGTTTGGCTCTGTGAGCAACATCCCCCTGAGAGAGGCATACTTTCAAATAAGCACACACAATGCATAGAAAAGCGTTCCTCTTCATGCACATGCACACACATACTCATTCAGGATTTGCTTGCTGGATATGATGGATGATGTGCATTAAATCCCCCTCCACTTCTCATCCCTCCCCCACAGAGGGAATAGGTGGAGGTCCTCTTATATTTTTGCTGTCTCACAGGAAATGTTGAAGAAAAAAAAATAAGCCCAATATGTGCTAAGCATAATGACTCCTTTTGGAAGTTTACCGTCCTAATAATGTGGCTACGCAGATGCTAGGTCCAACAAAGCCCTTGAGTTTTGAAATACAAACAAGCAGTACTTGCTCTTGTATGCTGATTATTCAGGGTAAAGAATGTAAACATTTCTGTGATTTAACTACAGCAGAGTAGATTATTTGAAACCAACTTTTGTTACTTAAATTAGAGTTTCAGTTGCAGACTCATTAAAATTGAATTGATGACACATTTACACACCTTGTGTCAACATTGCACCAGCGTTTCATAAATATGTTCCATCTTTAAGTTGATTTACTGAAATAAATTAACTTTTGCAACTTATTTGAAGCTTTCGAATTTCACCTATACATTTTTTTAATGGAGTGTTTCAAATAAGTCACGACACAGAAATTTATAGGCGGGTCCCAGAAGTGGCACACCACACCGCTAAAGATAGGATCGGGTTCTATTTTAGCTTCAAGGCGACTCTGCGACACGTCCATTTCTGCACTTAACATAGGGTTAGACAGGAAATTACATACGGTTTCAGTGTAAAATCCCAGGTAATTTTCAAAATAAAAGTATAGCAGCAAGGCAATTTCACATATACGTAGCTGACGTGTGACCCAACGGCAGTGTGTTTTTCAATGCTAATCCTGGCAGTGGAGAGGAATAATATCATATCTGACATCAAACAGCGATATCAAACGTGACTTCCTTCTTTTTGGTTTGATGGCGGATTGCATAAACAAACAGTGACCTGTGAAGTCTCGAGGAATCTTGTGATCTTGCGAGTCAAGCGAGGAGCACAGCAAGGAAGCCAAGCTGTGGCTAAAAATCTCCCGCTTTGAAGTTTGCGAGTAAACCATTCCGCTGCCATTTCACGCCGCTGATGCTTCCAGTATGAAACCGGGGTTAGAAGCTACTCTTCTTCCTGAAGGAAGGAGGTCAAGGTCATTGTTCATTGGCTGGATCAGTAGGGTCGATCATGATGCTCTTTGTTATGGTTCTGCCTCTGCTTGTGTAAATGTAGAAAAGGGAGCTTGCTGTCTGTTTATTGGACTGTGCACTGCTTTCTCATCTGGCTGGGTGCAGTTCACATACCACACTGTTATAGCAAAATCCAGAACGCTCTCCATCACAAGAAATTGAAAAGCTTCCCTGACAACTATTTTTCAGGCTACTCTAATCACAATATATCTTATCATCCTTGTGTCTTAATTTGTTTTGTATTAATCCACTTTTCTTTTTGTTTTGGCATTTAGGTCACCAACCTCTACCACACTTGTCCCACATTAAACCACCAAATTGTTCTCAACCACAGCCACAGCTGCAGCTCACTGCTCCCCACGAAGATGGGTAAAATGCGGAGATGTATTTTCACCAGTGTGTGATGATGACTAACGGGACATGACTAACTTCAGCATTCGTGAAATTAAAATAAGATGGTGGAAAACTGTTTCTAGATGCCTTCAGTCATTCAGCGATGACTTTTACCTTTTCTGTAAGCCGTTTTAGAGCAAGTTCAAAATTGCAGTGACACAAATAGGCCCTGGAAATGTGAGGAAAAAAAACCTGAGAATCATTGCAAGCATCTAAAAATTCCTCTTAAAAGTTCCCAATTTGTCATTTATAATCACAGTTTATTGAAATACAGCTTAAAGTCAAACAACCTCTGAGGTTTTTGAAATGCTAACAAAATGAGCATACGTTGTCTTGGGCCGTAAACAACGCGAAGCATGTCAAAAAAGCAGTTTGCAGGAGATATGAAAGACATGACTCGTGATCAGTAGCGGTTTTAGGCACGGGCAGACAGGGCAGTTGCCCGGGGCGGCATTTTTTCATGACACAAAAGGGGCGCACAAGCGCGGAGTAAAAAAAAAAAGGAAATCTGCGCCGCACGAGGTTTTCTATTATCTGTCATATGACAGTGTCTGGATTGGAAACAGCAAGTTGGCGCCCCCTGCAGTTGCAGGCGCTCCTGCTGACTGAGAACGTTCACGTGCTTCGTGTGTCTATGAAGAACAGGAAGGGGAGGGGTGCGGCGGGGGAATTCACCTCTGCGTCTTTCCCAAATGAAATGAGCGGGCAGGGGCTGAATCAACTGTATTAACATGGCTAAAGTCAATCACATCTTAACGTTCTTCCATATTTCATTCATAATATCATAAACACAGGCCTATCATTCTTTCAGGTTTCTCTGAATTGTGTGAAATGGCCGAATAAAAAAAGGAAAAACAAAACGATTTTGTGGTCACCCCCCCATCAAGGTCAAATTGTTTAGTCCTGACTAAAGGAAACTTACTGAGTCAGGAGCCAAACAGAAGAGATGAACATAAAAAGGCTAAAACCACCAGGTGCCCCATTCAGGGGGAAAAAAAGAAAACAGAGCAGAAAGATAAAGGTATGTAGCTCTCATGATGCATGTTTTCAATTTTTTGAACCAGTTAACTGGGATTTTAACGGTTAAATGTGGTCAACTAATTGCTAACAGAGCTAATAGGGCTGAAATATTTAAACGAATATTCAAATGGTTTGAAAAAAGTTCTTGAATCGGTTTTTACTGATTCAAACTAGGATTTGTTAAATGCTCACTGCAGCCTGTGGCCTGCCTGAACAACAACAAACACATGTTGATCATGCTCACATAATAATAAATAAAACAACTCTACAAGCAGAAGAAAACTCCCCAGTCACCACTAACTATCCTGTTTGTTTATTGCAGATGGCTGCACTGGTTATTTTTTACATGATTTGTTCTGTAAAAGTTGGCATTTTTGGTAGTCTACAGTTTTTTTAATGTCAGTTTAAATTACAATTTCAGAGGCAATTCTAAAATATTATGGATCATGAGATCTATTGGAGATCTACCCCAACTTTTGGACTGCTCTGCCAGTCACTGTGGCTCAAGCTGAGAGGAGCTTTTCAAAACTTGATCAAGTCATACCTGAGGTCACCTATGTTTCAGGGGCGGCTCACTAACCTGGCTCTGATTAGTATCAGTCACTCAGTAGGGGAGCAGATTTCATATTATTCACATTATTGATGACGTTGCATCAAGGTTAGGTTTTAATTTTAGTTTGTGTTTTCTGTTCTAAGTGCAATGCTGTAGTGATTATCTTTAGTTTTGTTACGTGTGAAATATTTTTGCTATTTAGAATATTTACTATCTATTATGTTCATATATTCTTAATATTTAGTTATTGTTTGTTTTTGTATATTTGATTCTATATATTTTGATACAGTATATAATGTATAGTGCTTTACATTCTGACAACTTCATAGTAATTAATGTAAATATGTGCAACTTAGAAAAATGAATGTTCAATAGTCCTTCTAATAAAACATGCCTGCTTGTAGAAAACATGCGTGTGTTCATGTAGGTGGGGTGGTGTGGTGGTGGTGGTGGTGGTGGGGGGGGGGGGGGCGCTCAAAGGGGGCCTCGCCCGGGGAGTAATTCGATGAAGAACCGCCACTGCTCGTGATTAATGTAAAGCAAAATCGATGCATTCTTGTAAAATGAGAAACAATCTAAACACAAGCACTAAGCCTGATGTATTATGATGAGAGGAAACTGAATCCAGGTTGGAAGCCGAGAGCACCTGAGAGTCCTCTCCAAAAAGGTCTTTGACAAACTCTTGGAAAGTAGCAGACGTTTCAGTCTGGTTTCATCAGTCACCCTGTAAATCTCTGTAAGTGGATAGTGTATTTGTTGCACAGCTTGCCCTGAGTCTGTTTGGTAATATGTGTCTACATTCTCGTGCATGTACACCGTATCCTCACAAAACCTCAGCTATGGGAGGCGCTCACTGTGTTCTTTGTGCACCGTTGACTCTGAAAAGCGCCACTTCAGTCAAATAAGCCTAGCCTGTCATTAGCGAGCATGGCACGGGCATGCTGTTTAACCATTAGTGAGGAGCACAGTTACAGAGCATCAGGTTCTTCCAAGAACAGCATCGCTGTGCCACGAGGACAGAGAGAAGGAGAGTCAGTCTGTGTGCTTGTGTGTGTAGGTTTTGCACTCGTTCTTCTTTGATACGGGGAATTTGATGCCTACCCGACAAAAAAACTGTGAAATTGTACTTTTTGTCACCATCCATACCTCATTCTACAAATTCTCCCTAATTTCAAACCACACACTTCACATTGATTGACAGCCTGCAGGACCCCGTTCACTCTCTGCAGCCTCTCAGCATGTTTCGCACGGCTGTGGGCGATGTGGCGAGTACAGACGGACGCAGCAGTGACGCAGACTGGCCAGGAGAATCGTGGACTCGATGTCTCTGAATTACAGAGTACAACTGAAGGCATGCTGCTGCAGCTAAACCACCTCATTAGATTGTGGTGACTGCATTTATCCGGTATTTCCCCCCATCACACATCCAGAGAGTCTGCATCAGACTTGGTGATCAACTGCAGAGCAAACATGTCCATCTGAGGGTTCTGGCAACACAGCTCCCTGCAACAACTGACCAAGTAACACTGAGAGACACTACAAGAGTGATACGCATGAAGTACTTTAACATATCCAATGTAACACAAAGACTTTCTAAAGATATGTTTGTTTTTTTCTCAGTGAAATGTCTGATTAATTTCTGATTGAGTCCATTTGAGTCTGATTTAATCAGAAACAGCTATGTTTCTTTTCACCTAAAGCAAATACATTTTAAAGATGTGAGCCATGGATTAAACAATGCAAACTTCATACACAGTTTTTTTTTATTTCAGTGTGTGTTGTTTTGTGTCTTTGTTGGGTTCTATTGTCAAACCACAAAGAAATGTTTTCTCTGACTTTACACTGCAATTATCCTGCAATGCGGTGAACAAACAGATGCAACTATGCAAACTTTATTGTTTCAGAAATAATGGAAATGACATTTTGAAGTAAAAATAATTAAATAGTCTGAAAATTCACCCAATTGGCTCTTTATTAAGTATACTTTGATCTTCAACCCCCTCTTATTTAATCAGACATTCTGGTCCATCCTGACTTGACATCAGTCAATCAATCAATCAATCAATCAATCAGGTTTTATTTATGTAGCGCTTTCCACCACCCTCAAAGGGGGCCCAAGGCACTGGACAAAAAAGTAACAAAGATAAATGTAGCAAGTCATAAAAACATTAAAAACAAGATAAGAACATAGACATTTGTGAGAACAATAAAATGCCAGTGAGATAAAATTTAGATAAAAGAAAATAAAAATTAATTAGTCCATCCATGATGAGAATCTCCCGTTCCACCACATCCCAAAGGTTCTGGTCCAGATGGAGATCCCTCAACTGTGGAGGTTGTTGAAGTCAAATGGACCCATCATGTTCTAGAAACCAGTTAGACATTATCTGAGCTTTGTGTCATGTTGTATGCTGGAAGTAGCCATCAGAAGATGGGTCCATGTGGTCATAAAGGATGGACATGGCCCAGTAGACTGTGGGGTTTACACCAGGCTCTGGTGGAAGTAAAGGGTCCAAAGTGGTACCAGAACATCTCCCCTACCACGATTACACCATGCAGCAGCAGCAGCCTGAAAAGTTGGTTAATGTTTTACCCTGAGTTGCTTTCCTTACTCCATTTTCTTAGCTTTTATTAGTAGGGTGTTTTATTTGTTGTTTTTGTCATTCTACTATTGTTGTGATTCTTTTAGCCTAATTCGGTAATTTTGACGGCTGTTGTGTTCAGTCTTTTACTAAGTCCTCTAAAAAGCAGCTGAAAACTCATCGGTTCAGGCTGCGGCTTTTGCCACCTTCTCCTCATTCAGCTCTTTCTACCAGTCCTACCTTTCCTGGGATCCACTGATTACCTTTTTTCTTCATTTTCTTTTTCTCTTTCCTCACATTTTTAAAATCACTTTTAACTTTTCCCCTTTTTTAGGCTTTTTAATATATATATATATATATATATATATATATATATATATATATATATATATATGTATGTATGTATGGCAATCTCTTCTTGTCCTCAGTCGGCTGCCATGCTGTTTTTAAAAAATAAACGTGGTGTGTTAAACTATACAAGGCAGGATGAATCCAAGCTTTCATGCTCGTGAAACCAAATTCTGACCCGACCATCTGAACGTTGCAGTTGAAAACCAGACTCCTCAAACCAGGAAAGTTTTTGCAATTGCATGTCATCTAGATTTGGTGGGCCCATTCTCCTCTGGCCTGACACCAACAGAGAATTTTCATGGACACAACTACTGCTCATTTGATATTTTCTGATCTTGACGTAATTCTCAGTAAATCCTGGAGGTTTGGATCTGGGCAAAAATCTCATGGATCAGAAGTTTCTGAACCAGCTCATCTGTCACTAACAGCAACGCCACATAATGTTCCTCATCTATTCTAATGCTCAGTTTGATTTTGTTTGAATTAATTACTACAAAAACAAATAGCTCATTTGTTTACTTGGATTTACAACTTGTCACGTGACATCATAATAAATTCCACCCATCATGGTAGGTTTTATTGTTCAAGTACTTTTTTTCTGGTGATGCATTCATTGGTTTTATCATACTTGAGGCTGTGGACCTCCTGCCAATGTTTCCTTATTGGAAACTAAAAAACAAATAAAAGTTGAGTGCAACTTTTTCTCTTTAAGTGGGTTTATTGCACTCTAACAGTTCCATTGTTGAAACTATTTTTAATTTTATAGCCATCTCAAACACACAAAAAGCATTTTTATGGAGCTTCTGTTTAACATACTGTATTGTGTTTTTTTTTTTTTAACCATGTAATTTTCTTTAGCACTACCTCCTCTTAACAACCCCACTGCAGTGTATGTGGGTGGTTTTGTAGAAACATGTAGTTATGGTGTCAGTGTCACGCTCGGGTCATGGATGCACCAAACGGAGGAGACAGAGGTGTTGTGAAAGAGCTCAGCACTGCAGGCTACGTGACCCACCTCTGGAGCTACAATTCAGCTCTGCACAGACAGCTGCAGACACCATGTCTGGATGAACAGCTGGCCAATATGTCTGGGAGAAAAGAAGGGGAAGAGAGAAAGACAGAGGCTAAGAAAAAGAGGAAGTTCGATGATACATGGACATAAAAAAGAGAAATGGGAGTGTGGAGCAGAAAAGGGGGAGAAAAGAGAGGTGAACAGAGGTGACAAAAAGTAATAGAGCAGGTATAATACATCCAGAAGCTCCAGAGTGAGGCCTCTCTGTGGGAAAAGAGGGCTGGAGGCTCATAAATCTGACCGGGACTTGCTGTCCTGGCTGCCTGGTTCCACACTGGGTTTATTCAGGTGGCCCTTTCCATCAGCCTGTCTCAGCTGCCTGCTCTGTGTGCTAAAAAAGTGCCGCCTGAAGAGAAATGCGTTGAAGGGAAGGAAAAGAATCCCTTTACGGTTTTATGGTTTCCTCGTCTCTGCAGGCACGCTCATAGACTCGCTGACTTGGGCTAAGAGGCATGACCTGTATGCACAAGAATTATGACCTGATTGTTTTAATGTGATTTAAAAAAAATGCTTTCTTGTTTTTGAGGAAATTCTGATAAAGGTCTCTTGAACCTTTTAATGAACTACCTTCATGCAGTTTGAACCATTTTTATTAATGATGAAAAGAAGTTCAGCAAGTTCATAAACTCCAATAATAAACCTGCATTCAAAGCAGCCTCACATTCAGCACTTGCACATAATGTTACACTACATCGACCAAGTTTATCTCTAGTAGAGCCTCTTTGAAACACACATTTCTTACGTAAATGGGACAGCAATCTAAAATGTCTGCATCACACTGAACCCAACTATATTATCTCGTCTCGTCTCGTCTTCCTCCGCTTATCCGGGTCCGGGTCGCGGGGGCAGCATCCCAACTAGGGAGCTCCAGGCCGTCCTCTCCCCGGCCTTGTCCACCAGCTCCTCCGGCAGGACCCCAAGGCGTTCCCGGACCAGATTGGAGATGTAACCTCTCCAACGTGTGCTGGGTCGACCCGGGGGCCTTCTGCCGGCAGGACATGCCCGAAACACCTCCCCGGGGAGGCGTCCAGGAGGCATCCTGACCAGATGCCCAAACCACCTCAACTGGCTCCTTTCGATCCGGAGGAGCAGCGGTTCTACTCCGAGTCCCTCCCGAATGTCCGAGCTCCTCACCCTATCTCTAAGGCTGAGCCCGGCCACCCTACGGAGGAAACTCATTTCGGCCGCTTGTATCCGCGATCTCGTTCTTTCGGTCATTACCCAAAGCTCATGACCATAGGTGAGGATTGGGACGTAGATCGACCGGTAAATCGAGAGCCTGGCTTTCTGGCTCAGCTCCCTCTTCCCCACGACAGATCGGCTCAGCGTCCGCATCACTGCAGACGCCGAACCAATCCGCCTGTCGATCTCCCGATCCCTCCTACCCTCACTCGTGAACAAGACCCCGAGATACTTAAACTCCTCCACTTGAGGTAGGACCTCTCCCCCGACCCGGAGGTGGCAAGCCACCCTTTTCCGGTCGAGAACCATGGTCTCAGATTTGGAGGTGCTGATCCTCATCCCAGCCGCTTCACATTCGGCCGCGAACCTACCCAGCAAGAGCTGAAGGTCAGAGCTGGATGAAGCTAGGAGGACCACATCATCCGCAAAAAGCAGAGACGAGATTCTCCTGCCACCAAACTCGACACACTCCACACCACGGCTGCGTCTAGAAATTCTGTCCATAAAAGTGATGAACAGAACCGGTGACAAAGGGCAGCCCTGGCGGAGTCCAACCCTCACTGGGAACAGGTCCGACTTACTACCGGCTATGCGGACCAAACTCACGCTCCTCTGGTAAAGGGACTGAATGGCCCTTAACAGAAAGCCACCCACCCCATACTCCTGGAGCGTCCCCCACAGGGTGCCCCTGGGGACACGGTCATAAGCCTTCTCCAAATCCACAAAACACATGTGGATTGGTTGGGCAAACTCCCATGCCCCCTCCATCACCCTTGCAAGGGTATAGAGCTGGTCCACAGTTCCACGGCCAGGACGAAAACCACATTGCTCCTCCTCTATCTGAGATTCAACTATCGATCGGACCCTCCTCTCCAGTACCTTGGCGTAGACCTTTCCAGGGAGGCTGAGGAGTGTGATCCCCCTATAGTTGGAGCACACCCTCAGGTCACCCTTCTTAAAGATGGGGACCACCACCCCGGTCTGCCACTCCCTAGGAACTGCCCCCGATGACCACGCAATGTTGTAGAGACGTGTCAACCATGACAGCCCTACAACATCCATAGCCTTGAGATACCCAGGACGAACCTCATCCGCCCCCGGGGCTCCGCTGCTGTGTAGTTGTTTGACTACCTCAGCAACTTCTGCCCCCGAGATCGGACAGTCCATCCCCAGGCCTCCCAGCTCTGGTTCCTCCTCGGAATGCGCATTGGTGGGATTGAGGAGCTCCTCAAAGTATTCCTTCCACCGTCCGACTATAGCCTCAGTTGACGTCAGCAGCTCCCCATCCCCACTGTAAACAGTGTGAGCGAGTTGCTGCCTTCCTCTCCTGAGGCGCCGGACAGTTTGCCAGAACCTCTTTGGAGCCGATCGATAGTCTTTCTCCATGGCCTCACCAAACTCCTCCCACGCCCGAGATTTTGCCTCGGCAACTGCCACTGCTGCACCCCGCTTGGCTATCCGGTACCTGTCTGCTGCCTCCGGAGACCCACAGACCAGCCACGCCCTGTAGGCCTCCTTCTTCAGCCTGACGGCTCCCCGAACCTCTGGTGTCCACCAGCGGGTACGGGGGTTGCCACCACGACTGGCACCGGCCACCTTACGGCCACAGCTAGCAACAGCCGCCTCGACAATCGCAGAGTGGAACAAGGCCCACTCGGACTCAATGTCCCCCACTGCTCTCGGGACGTGGTCAAAGCTCTGCCGGAGGTGGGAGTTGAAGACCGTCTTGACAGGTTCTTCTGCCAGGCGTTCCCAGCAGACCCTCACTATGCGTTTGGGTCTGCCAGGTCTACGCGGCATGTTCCCTTGCCATCTGATCCAACTCACCACCAGGTGGTGATCAGTTGACAGCTCCGCCCCTCTCTTCACTCGGGTGTCCAAAACATACGGCCGCAGGTCAGATGATACGACTACAAAATCTATCATCGACCTGTGACCTAGGCTGCCCTGGTACCAAGTGTACCGGTGGGCATCCTTATGTTCGAACATGGTGTTCGTTATGGCCAAACTGCGGCTTGCACAGAAGTCCAATAACAAAACACCGCTCGAGTTCAGATTAGGTGGGCCTCACTGGTTCAGAATTAGGGTTTTCTTTCAACATGAATCTGAAGTGCTGCCTCCCTGAATAAAAGATGTCCCATGCTGTGTAAATCTGGCAAAGGACCACCTGTCAGAGTACTTGGTAAATGGTTTGTATTTGATAAAGCACCTTCTAAGGTTCTACAACCCCCAAGGCACTTTACAACACAGTCATCCACACATTCACATACTGGCCAAGCAGGCACCACCGATCCCTGCGACCACCAGCAGCAGGCAAGGAGTGGTTAAGAGTCTTGCCCAAAGTCCCAATGACTGTAAAAGATGGGGCTCAAACCTGCAAGGCGGCCACTTCACTCCTCCACTCTCATCACCCTTCATTAAACTGATAAAAATCTGAAAAAAATTGAAGGGTACCAATGCAGCTACTGCCTGAAACACAAGTGTCAACAACGTAAAAACTAGGGATGCACCGATTGATCGGGATTTGATCCCAGTCGGCCGGTAGTGCCCCTGTCGGTTTTGATCGGAGTTTTCAAAATAGATCACAGCAGACCGATCAGGTAGGGTTGTCACGGTAACCGGTGTAGCGGTAAACCCCGGTAAAAAAGTTGACAAAAATAATAACCGTCTTGTTTTTAAAAAATATATTATCTCGGTGGATTACCATGGCTGCGGTGTAGGCGCGGTGACCCTTACCAGCCACCGTATCATCTGCTAAAGTTGCCGGCGGCACATGCTCATGTTGTTTACAACCAAAACTTTCTTGAAGTTAAAGCTGAAATAATGGCCAAAGGAGGAGATGGCAGTGCTCAGGACATTTTTTATCCCTCAAAGAAGACAAAGTCGGAAGTATGGACATCTTTTGGATATATGAAGAATGCCGAGGGACAGCTGATAGATGACGGCTATCCTGTTTGCAGCACATACAGAAAAAGTGTCTGTGAAAGGCAGCAACGCTTCAAATCTCATGACACATCTGCGTGACCATCACCCACAACTCTACAGTCAATGCAAGGCAAGTTAGCGTTAGCGTTTTAGCTAAAATGCGTGATCCGAGGATTTGGGTTGAGGGAGAATGCAACGAGTCGCTATATAAAGCAGCCGCAGCGCCGCTACCTGCCTATTAACCGTGTCGTGGACACCCCCATGTTGAAATGACGCTATGCATTACGGGGCTCCCAGGGGCAGATAAGAGTTGGTCTCTCTCCGAGAATAATTGTGAATTTAACAATGATTACTGCCTGATGACATTTTCCCACATCTGCAAAGCTCACTGGAAGGACACACACCGAGGACAATATTTTCCTGATATAGGGTTTATTACTCAAGTAAGGGTAAAAAAGTATCTGATTAGAAGGCTACTTGAGTACTGAGTATCATCTGATCTAATATTTTTAAAATGATGACATCAAACAGACAAAAAATAAGAAGTTATGGGCAAATATTGGTGTTGTAAAGACTAAAGGGGAAAAATGTAAACAAATAAACAACATAATTACAAAATAACACATTTTAGGCAAAATTTAGACACAAACTGAGGACAATATTTCCTGACATACAGGGTTTATTTAATTGTGTGAAAATGTAGCACGTTTAAAAAAAATACCGCGATAATAACGAAAACCGTGGTAATTTTTGTCACAATAACCGTGAGGTTAAATTTTCACACCGTGACAACCTTAATACAGACCATTTTAGATTAGGTTACATTTCCTTTATTCCCAGATTATGTAGTTTGTAGCACTCATTGTAATGTTGTAGAAAATTTCTGGTCAATCCACGTGATCGGTATCGGTGATCAGCATTCTTTGATATCGGTATCGGTGATTGGCAGCAAAAAACCTGATCGGTGCATCCCTAGTAAAAACACCTCAGAGGAGAAAAAAGACTTCCTTTTTAATGTATAAGATGTGAAAAAGAGACAAAATCAACAGAAAATGTTTAGCTTCCACCAGTAGCTCATTAAGGTCTCCATGGTGACCACATGCCTGTGCCTTGTGCTCCCTGACAGCTAACATAATGAGATGCAGATCAGAATGTAAACACAAAAGTAAGACTAAAAACGTTTGACTTTCTAAGTTGGGCATTTGAAACGTTAACATGATGCCTTGTTTCTAACTTTAAAGATGGTATTTAGAGCTGTAATCTGTTAATGCTTGGTTGTGAACTTCCTCTAAGCGAATGTCAAAAAAACTGATAAGGTGTCTAATATTTATATTTATCCATTAACCCTGATGAACCTAATCGGTTGGGTAGATTACAGGCTTGTCTTGAGGACATAAAAAATTGGCTGACTCTAAACTTGCTTTTAAATCAAGACAAGACGGAAGTTCTCATCTTTGGACCAGAAATCCAGAAAAGGAAATTGCTTAGCCAATCGCCTGACCTTAATGGCATTACATTAATCTCCGAGAACAAAGCAAGGAACCTTGGTGTTGTCTTTGACCAGGACATGTCATTCAAATCCCAGGTTTCACAAGTTTGTCGGATTTCCTTTTTCCACCTTCGGAATATTGCTAAGATTAGAAGCATACTTTCCAGGAGTGATGCTGAAAAACTAGTTCATGCATTTATTACATCAAGACTGGATTACTGTAATTCATTACTCTCAGGAAGTCCACAGAATGTAGTTAAAAGTCTTCAGCATGTCCAAAATGCTGCAGCTAGAGTTCTGATGAGAATTAAAAAGAGAGATCATATCTCTCCTGTCTTAGCTTCCCTACATTGGCTACCTGTTAAATTCAGAAAAGATTTGAAGATCCTTCTTCTCACATATAAAGCTCTTAATAATCAAGGTCCATCATACATCAGTAATCTGATTGTTCCATATGTTCCTAACCGAGCACTTCGCTCTCAGACTGCAGGTCTACTGGTGGTTCCAAGAATATCTAAACTTAGGATGGGAGGCAGATCTTTTAGTTATCAGGCTCCTCTCCTGTGGAACCAGCTCCCAGCTTTAGTCCGTGAGGCAGACACTTTGTCTATTTTTAAGACTAGGCTTAAAACATTTTTATTTGATAGGGCTTATAGTTAAAATCTGATGTTAGCCTAAATCTGGACAAGTGGGGGAGTCCAGGGAGGTGGAGTGTACAGTCGGTAAAGACGGCTCTCCCTTGCCCTGCCTCCAACATGCCTACATCTAAATAGGATAGATTATCCAGAGTTATCTCTGTAGTTATGCTGCTATAGGCTTAGACTGCTGGAGGACACACTGACCACTTTTCACACTCTACTGCTTTATTCTACAGTCTGCTCTTTAACTGTACTATTTTGTGCAATTTCAGCTGTTAACTTTATTTTCTCTGTAAGTGTTTTTCTCCCCAGAAGAAGCTACAATGACGTTCTGCTGAGCTGTGGTGGCCTCATGGAGGGGGCCATCGACTAGCACACTGCTGCTAACCACTAATACATTCTCTCTCTCCTGATAATAACTTTTTGTTTTCATTGACTCTTGATGTGCTAATACTAGTTTATCCGTTTAATTATAGATCCACTAGGATAAATACAATAAAGTCTATCTTTCACCAAATACAATATTTACTAAGACATCACAATATAACTATAGACACATTACATGTGTGTGTGTGTGTGTGTGTATGTGTGTGTGTGAGTCTGTGTGTGTGTGTGTGTGTGTGTGTGTGTGTGTGTCTTTGTCTGCCTGCTCTGTCTTCTCGATCCCCAGTGTGTGTGTGTGTGTGTGTGTGTGTGTGTGTGTGTGTGTGTGTGTGTGTGTGTGTGTGTGCGCGTGTGTGTGTGTGTGTGTGTGTGCGTGTTTGTCTGCCTGCTCTGTCTTCTCGATCCCCAGTGAGTCGTGGAGGATGGCTGCTTATACTGAGCCAGGATTCTCTGGAGGTTTCTTCCTGTTAAAAGGGAGTTTTCCTCTCCACTGTCGCTGCATGCTTGCTTAGTATGAGGATTGCTAGTCAGTGACTTGATGCAATTTGCTGGGTTCCTTATATAGGAAACATTATTTCTGATTGGCTTAATGAACTGTGAATTGGAATGTTTATTATGTGAAGCCACCACCAGGCCAGCAGCAGCCTACAAGCCACCACCAGGCCAGCAGCAGCCTACAAGCCACCACCAGGCCAGCAGCAGCCTACAAACCACCACCAGGCCAGCAGCAGCTTCCAAACCACCAACAGGCCAGCAGCAGCCTACAAGCCACCACCAGGCCAGCAGCAGCCTACAAACCACCACCAGGCCAGCAGCAGCCTACAAGCCACCACCAGGCCAGCAGCAGCCTACAAACCACCACCAGGCCAGCAGCAGCTACCAAGCCACCACCAGACGATTCTGGAATATACCATAGGCCAATAGGCCCGGAAGCCCAGGTTTTACTAAACACTAATTGCTAAAAAGGAAAAAATACCAGCAACCAGCATCTGGGAAAGCCACAGGCTACAGGCGTCAACTCAGGAAGCTGGGCTAAAGGATTCAACATCAGCAATTAGCAACTGGGTGAGTCAATGGCTACAGGCCTCAACACAAGCTACCAAGAAACAGGTTTAACTGCTGATAGTAACAGTTTTTCAAGATGGGACCAAAGAGGATTAATAATGACGAAGTGGATGAAATTAAATAATCACTTGACTTTCTGGCTGAAGAACTTACAACAGTCAGGCAACAACAGAAAAGTATTATGGATTTGGTACAAGAAGTAAAAAAACTGAAACAACAAAATGTTGAGAAGGACAAACAAATCTATATTTTGCAAAAATGAGTGGATGAACTAGAGCAATATTCAAGAATAAATGATGTTGTCATTACAGGAGTTGATATAAAACCTAGATCATATGCTCGAGCTGTAGCAAATAATAATGGGGAGGAACCAACTGATACAGATATGAATCATGTGGAAAGGCAGGTGACGACTTTCTTTCACTCACAGGGTATTGAAATCAGTGAGAACAACATTGAAGCATGTCATGTTTTATCAAGTAGGAATACGAAGGGAAAAGTGTCTGTGTTAATGAGATTTGTGAGCAGAAAGATGAAAAATTCACTCCTTAAGCAGGCAAAAAAGTTGAAAGGAACTGAGGTCTATGTAAATGAGCATCTGACAAAGTATTATGCAGAAATTGCAAAGAAAGCCCGTTTTCTGAGGAAGCAGAATAAGGTCCAGGGTACCTGGACTGCAAATTGTAAAATTTTTGTTAAATTGAATGGAACTCCAGAAGAAGCAAAGATACTGGTGATTAAATGTTTAGAAGATTTGGATCAATTTCAGTAAAAGAGATGATGGGATAGAGGAATGGAATGTGTAGATTAAAATATGAGGATAATGAAAGATCTTGATCTTTCAATGATATTTGGATTTTGAAACAGGATGACAAATGAACTACATATTGACACAAATATAGGCTGTAAAGATAGGTTTTGGGACTTTGACAGCAATATTGATCCTGATTACAATTTCTTTAATAATGAAAAACATGAATGTAATTATTACAATGAAGAACAATTCAATATAAAGATGAAGTCGGAAAATAGTTTGACAATGGCTCATTTCAATAGCAGAAGCTTATATGCAAATTTTGACGCCATCAAGGAATATATAGCACAATTCAAGAAGCCATTTACTATCACTGCCATATCAGAGACATGGATAACACATAAAAAGGAAGGAAAATTTGAATTGCATGGATATGACTTTATCCACCAAGACAGAATAAGAAAAAAAAGGAGGAGGGGTGGCACTTTATATTGACAAAAATCTTAATTACAAAAAAGCAGAAATGATGACGACTACTATTGAGGGAGTGATGGAATGTGTAACTGTAGAAATAAGCATGAAAAAGAAGAAGAACATATTAGTAAGCTGTATATATAGAACACCAGGCTCTAAGATTGAAACATTTAAGAATAAAATGGAGGAGATGTTTACAAATTTGTACCAAAAGGGAGTGTTTATTTGTGGAGATTTCAATATAGACTTGCTAAATCCAAATAAAAACAAAAGTACAGAGGAATTTACTGATATAATGTCCAGTCTAGGTTTATTTCCATTGATAACCAGACCGACTAGAATAACATTACACTGCACTACTTTAATAGATAATATATTCACTAATATAACGGAAGAAAAGGTGGAAAGTGGGTTATTAATAAGCGATATGAGTGACCATCTACCGGTTTTTGCTTCTTATGACTGTCATTATAAAAATGAAACAGAAGAAACTAACTATATTTATAAAAGAATGAAAACAGACCAGAGGTTAAATAGTCTTAAAAATGATTTATTAGAACAAGATTGGAATATTGTTTATGAAAAAAATGAAGTAGACCTAGCATATGATACCTTTTTAAATATATTTAAAAGTCAATTTGACAGAAACTGTCCAGTTATCAAAAATATTCAGAGGAATAAGTATAAAGAAAAACCGTGGATGACCAAAGGTCTACAAAATGCATGCAATAAGAAAAACACACTTTACCGAGAATTTATAAAAAACAGAACGACAGAAGCAGAACAAAAGTACAAAAGATATAAAAACAAACTCATCAATATAGTGAGAAGCTGTAAACGTGAATATTTTATTAAAAAGTTAGAGCACAATAGAAACAACATAAAAGGCATCTGGAAAGTATTAAATGGCGTAATTAGGAAAGAGACAGGGAATAATAACTATCCACAACATTTTATAGAGAGAAAAAATAATATTACAAATATGAATGAAGCAGTGGATGAATTCAACAAATATTTTGTAAGCATAGGATCTAAATTGGAGGAAAAAATAATAGTTGATGAGATACAAACGGATGCCACAGGGTATGTTGAAAGAAATAAAAATTCTGTTTTTTTAAGAGCAGTTGATGAGAAGGAGATTTATGAGATAGTTAGAAATATGAAGAATAAAACCAGTACAGACTGGAACGATATTGATATGAAAACACTGAAATGTGTGATTGAGGGCATTGTAAAACCATTAACACACATTTGTAATCTTTCTTTTCAAAAGGGTTTTTTTTCCGAATAACATGAAAGTAGCAAGGGTAATTCCTATTTACAAGACAGGAGATAAGCATCAATTTACAAATTATAGACCTGTGTCAATACTATCACAATTTTCCAAAATATTAGAAAAGCTGTTTGTTAAAAGATTCGATAATTTTGTTGATCAATGTGAGTTGCTGACGGAATGCCAGTATGGCTTCAGGAATAATAGGTCAACAATCCAGGCACTGATTGATCTTAATGAGGAAATAACAGAATGCATTGACAAAAAGAAGCATGCAATAGGGTTGTTTTTAGATCTGAAGAAAGCTTTCGATACAGTAAACCATGACGTATTGATGAGAAAAATGGAAAAATATGGTTTCAGGGGTATAGTATTGGACTGGATAAAAAGTTATTTATCAAATAGACAACAATATGTGCAAATAAATCAACATAAATCAGGACTAAGAGAGATACAATGTGGGGTACCTCAAGGATCAGTCTTAGGACCTAAACTATTCATAATGTACATAAATGACATTTGTAGGGTTTCACAAGTATTGAAGTTTGTATTGTTTGCAGATGACACAAATGTTTTTTGCTCGGGTGTGGAATTGCAACAGGTCCTGGATGAGGTCACACAGGAAATAAATAAATTTAAAAAATGGTTTGATGTAAATAAACTGTCACTAAATTTAGAGAAAACAAAATTTATGTTGTTTGGTAATGAAAGAAGATACAATGAATTAGATATAGTAATTAATAATGTAAAAATTGAGAGAGTATATGAAATAAAATTTCTTGGGGTGGTCATAGACAGCAGGATCTGTTGGAAGCCACACATCAAATATGTTAGGGGGAAGCTTGCACAGGGCATTGCTATATTGGGGAAAGCTAAGTATATTTTTAATCAGAAAGCACTTTATATGTTATACAATACGATGCTACTGCCATATTTGAGCTATTGTGTAGAGGTCTGGGGAAACACGTACAAAAGTCATTTACAAACAATAACAACAATGCAGAAAAGGGCTATCAGATTAATAACAAATGCAGGATATTTGGATCACACAAATTAACTTTTTATTAAAACGCGGACAATGAAGTTCCAGGACTTGGTTAAATACAAAACAGCACAAATAATGTATAAAGTAAGAAATAAATTAATGCCTGATAAAATACAGAAACGGTTCACAGAGAGAGAAGGAGGATATAACCTGAGAGGGACACTAAACTTAAAGATACATAAGTTTAGAACAACTTTAAAACAGATGTGTATCACAATAATAGGGGTTAAATTATGGAACAATTTAGAAGAAGAAATCAAAGTAAGTACAACTATAAATGTGTTTAAAATGAATTATAAAAAACATATTCTGAACAAGTATATAGTGGAAAATAGATGATTTATGTGGGTGTCCTTTATTCCAAGGAAAAGTAAATTGTATCAATTGTAAAAAGATGTTTTTTTTTCTTTTTTTGTTTTTTTCCATATAATTTGGTGGTTTTTTGGTGACTTGTACCATTTTGTTTGTTTTAATGTAGGTTTTGTGTTAGATTTAGTAAACAAGTAAAAATTACTTGTATAAAGGGGTAGGGATATATAAGTTTCCACTTCAGCCTACTCCTTTTCAAACACAGAAGGGATGATATGTTTTTTTTCTGTTTGTGGTACTTTTTAAAAAATTATGTATGTTTTCTTTGTTTGAAATAAACTAAACTAAGTGCCTTGAGACGACTCTTGTCGTGATTTGGCGCTATATAAATAAACTTGAATTGAATTGAATGAATGTCATTCTGAAAATAGCCTTTGTGTTTCGTGTGTTTCAGTCAGACCTCAACTTACCAGAGCAGAGGTTTAAACCTACAACCACCAGCCAGGAGCTGAATATTCATTAGACTGCTGAGTTCAATTGGGGATTTTTCAGCTCGCACCACTGGAGCCAGAAAATGGCCTCTACATGGCCGAGTTCCAGGAACGCTGGCCTAGTGGGCAGGCTGACAATGGGAGATGTGGAGGATCGGCGAGGAGAGGCCACGTGAAGAAGCACTGCCCCTCCAGGATGATCTGCCAACATGCTCTACGTTCAAACACTTTTGGAAAAAAAAATAACAGAAAACATGTCCCGATAAAAACGTGGACCCCGGGAGACAGGCTTTTCCACTTTATCTCATGCTCCGAGGAGAATGTGAGCTGTTAAATCAGGCTCCCTTTCTGTTTGACTGGGGATTTATTTTCACAGCTCTTTGGAGGGAGGTCACTCTTTGGGTGATTTGAAACATTTGAAGCATCTGATCCCCCCCATACACACACATACACACTCACACAAGCACACCATCACTACTCTGTTCCACATTAGAGAAAGGGCCTGCTCATTTGGGCCTGTCAGGATGTATAATGGCCCTCAGATCATGTCTGCTTACAACTCGTCAAACTGGGTCACACAAACACTCCAACCCTTGATCTCATGATGCAATTTACGTCTCTTCTTTGCAGAAAGTCTGTAAACATAAGCTCTCGTCTTACAAAAGGAGATTAGGCTAATGAAAAACAGCTACACGTGAGATCCCGCCGTTCTTTATTAAGACGAGCCTTTGTTTTGGTCAGTGTTGTCTCTGATTTCCCTTCCCACATGAAATGTTTTACTCATTGGCCACAGAAAGATCTGTGGCGGTTTTTCTGACAGAGACAAGATGGAAAGGAAGATCAGTCCCCCCGGCACACACCCACACACCCACACACACTGAAGGTGATGAGCTACATTGTAGCCACAGCTGCCCTGGGACAGGGCCCAGAAGCGAGGCAACCTTATTGGTGCCACTTGTCCACCGCCATCAGGTAAGGAGAGTGAAGTGTCTTGCCCAAGGGCACAACAGCCGTGACTTGTAAAAAAAAAAAAAAAACAATGTAATTTCCTGTGAAACCTCCGTAGGCCGGATGTTGCCGTCTTTCTCAGCGCAAACTTCTGAAATCACATGTGGTGTTGAAATTCTCCTGTGATTTCAGTACCTCACAGGAACCGTGGCGTAGAACGTTTTCCCTCCTGTTTTGAGTCTGAAACACTCCCAATTGAAGGGAGCTTGAGGGTAAAATGACTCTATCATGTTACACGCTGTTTACGCATCCTGCGGAAAGGCTGGGTGAGCAGGGAGAACCTGTAGCTTCCAGTTATGTGGTGAGCATTAAACTCCTCTTTCTTTGTCTCCTTCAAAGTAAAAACATCCATTCAAACAAACAAATAAATAAATACATTTTAACAAATTTGGAAAAGGATACAAGGCCTCCTCCAGGTCAGGGACGAGGTCCTGCCTCAAGTGGAGGAGCTTAAATATCCCGAGGTCTTGTTCATGAGTGAGGGAAAGATGGAGCGTGAGATCGATAGGCGAATTGGTGCTGCGTCTGCAGCGATGCTGGCGTTGTACAAATTTGTCTCTCCATCGATCTACGTTCCTACCCTCGCCTATGGTCACGCGTTTTTGGTAGTGACCGAAAGAATGAGATCAGGGATACAAGCGGTCGAAATGAGTTTTCTCCTAAGGGTGTCTGGGGTCTCCCTTAGAGATAGGGGGAGAAGCTCGTCCATCCGAGAGGGGCTCAGAGTAGATCCGCTGCTGCTCGAGGAACCAGTTGAGGTGGCTCGGGCATCTGGTCAGGATGTCTCCTGGACACCTCCCTGGTGAGGTTTTCTGGGCACATCCAACTGGGAGGACACCTAAGGGAAGACCCAGGCCACACTGGAGGGACCTTGTCTCTTGCCTGGCCAGTGAACACCTCGGGATTTCCCTGGAGGAACTGGCCCAAGTAGCTGGGAAGAGGGACGTCTGGGCCATTCGGATTAGGCTGTTGCCCTGCAGCCCGACCCCGGATAAGCGGCTACAAATGGATGGATGGATGGATTAAACAAAATTTTTTAAATGTGTAAACGATATGGGTGAATATAATATTTCCAGACTGAAGTCAAAGTTTAAAAAATGTTGAGGGGAAAAAATATCTGAACATTAAGAAACATCGAATTATTTATTTTCCTAAAAAGGGTCAAATAAATCAACTAAAAAATTCCAGAATAAAATAGAAAATATTACAATGTTATAAATGATAATAAAGGCCAAATATGACTTAAAATAACTAAGAAAATGTACAAAGAAATTCCCAATATAAAGTTGGCTATTAAATTTTATTTGTCAAAAATACTTTATTAATCCCAGAGGGAAATTAAAGTTTCAGTACACACAATTCTGAGATCAGACATACATACGTAGATACATGACAAAAATCGACAAAAATGAACAAAAAATGTTGAGAAAACAAATATCAAAATTTTGAAATAGAACGTTATTTAAAGAACAGCAGAAGAAACTTCCTGCATTTTTTCACAATAAATGTCTCAACCATAAAAACAGGGGTCTAAACTACCAGGGATATCAACAAGATCATTTATAAGTTGTGTTCAGCTGCAAATGCATGCAGCGACAAATGTGCTAATAATATATTTTATTTTAAACATTGCCCCATATTGTCTTTACACAAATCGTATCGTTTTCAAAGATCTTAGCAGAAGAGGTGCTCTTTTATACCCTATATAACTCAAAACAACTTTTTCTCAGCATTTTGACTTTTTACTCACATAACTGACTTCAGAATTGCTTCCAACACATTGTCGTAAAGACCTGACTGAAGCCAACAAGAAAGCATTCTTCAAACTTGTGTCACTTGAGAACGTCATATCTGAATTCAAAGTGAAATGTTCCTGCAGGGTCCAGAAAAAGGAACAATCCGTCACCAACACTATTACTGCTGCGGTGTTACCCACATTAACTGCTGATAGCTCCTTTTATCTACGAAGATCCTAAAATCAGTCACACACATTTACTCTCACATTACATCAAGTTTGATGAAAATGGATGTTTTGATCCAAGTGATTCCAATCTGAAACAAATCTATTAAATCCGATCCACCCAGGGTAATTACACCTGACTCAAGTATTTTTCTTCATTAGTCACTAGCTTGGCTGCTTCTTTGTTTGCTTTGAACCAAGAAGAGGCAAAGATTTCAAACAATATCTGTTTCAAAGTCACACACATGCAGACACATGCATACTGCAATAAAACAGATCAATAAATATTGAGGCCAGCTGCTACTGAGATCCAGTTCAGAGCCCAGAACTGTAGGGCAGGTATTCTCAGACTTCTCTGGTCTCACGTTTTTGGCCTGTGTGCTTGGGTGACCTCTAAAAGAAAGAGACACTTTAGTTTGTAGCCTTCCCGTCAATCTGAAAAAGAAGCAGATTTCCCCCTGCTGATAATAAAGTTGGATGGATTGTCTACTGCTTTGGTCCAAACATATCTAAGCATCTGCAAGAAGAATGAGTGCAAACCTCTGTTTCAACTTGTGTGCACAAAATAAATCCTGATATTTGGAGGTGATTCCAGTTTTTCATCAAATAATATCTCTGCATGTGGTTGAGATTTTTTAATTATAATAAATATTTTTTTAAATCACATTTTCATTAGATTAGGTCTGTATGTTTCCCTTTTTGGTTATTAAATTACAGTCTGAGACAGAAATATGTTCAGCACCATTATCAGTGACCATGGGGGTGACACACAGGCTGCAGGGTCAGTGAGAGGGGGACACGTCTTTAGTCCCTGACAGGTGTTATTCTCTCTCTAGGTGAGAGAGGCTTGATAACAACGGTGAACGGATAGAAGTGAAAAAAACTGGTTTCCTAGGCATCACAACCTTTGACCCTCAGGTTAAACAGCTGCTTTTCCAGACAAGTAAACATCACATTGTTTTGAAAGACATGGTTTCATTTCCACTGTTCAAGATGACACGTAAAGTTTATGCACAGACATTTTTACAAGTACTGTTGGTCTGAAATCAGCCCACATGTGATGAAAACAGGGTCAGTTTCCTAGCTGGCTGGGTCCCCTGCATTACCTGAACCTCATCTTTTTTCTATTTGTGGCAAGGTGGATAAACGAGGGCCCGGGCGGGATTCGATCCCCAGACTCCCGGGTGAGAGTCATACGCTCTAACCAGTCAGCCAAAGGGACATCCCCTTGGCCAAGTAGCCAGGGCGCATTATCTATCGGGACTCTGTGACAGGACACACTGTCACATATTGATGGACCGATCCACTGCATCTCTGGATCCAGACATTTTAATTTAGTGAACAATATAACTCAGGGAAAATAACGGATTCAGAATCAGATTGAACCTTGGATGTTTTTGTCTCCCTCCAGTGGATTTCAAGTAGTGAATAAGTCAGGTTTGGCTTTGTTTAGCAAAAAATAAATAAAATAAAAATCATTAGAGCTCAGAGCACTGTGTGTGTAACATCAAAACAGAAAATACTCCATCAGTAAACAGAGGCAAAGGCACAAATTTTATATAAAAACACCACAAATGCATTCTAATTAAAACATTAATAAAAATAAATAAAATTAAAAGCACACTGCTCCACCAGGACCAACAGTTATTCAAATAAAACCGCAATTATACATTTGGAGCAAAACTTAATAATATAATCAGTATTTAACAAAATGACCACCTTCTGTCCAGACTGTCCATTAAAAAACTCTGGGTAGTAATAAAACTTTTTTTTAAATCCATGTTTAAAACATTTTTGTGCTAATTAAAATGATTTTCTATTAAGTGAGTGAAGAAGTAACGTTCTGGAGAATGTCATTGATCAAATTATCAGTAAAAACCGAAATGGGTTTTATCCATCCTCATGCGTTCAGTCCCAGCCTCGCTCGGACAGAACCCTTCAGTCACCTCACAGAAGTGGTGACAGAGTCCATTACGTTATGTAAGGGAGGTGGGGTAATTAACAACACAGTAAGTGCACTTGTCCTTTTTTTATTTTGAGCTTTGAGCTAAAACTCCCTTTAACACGTCTCATTTTTCAGGAATTTTTATTCTTTGCCAGAACAGAAAAGGCTACAGACAGTGATGGATGAAGGTTTTGCCTTCCGAGAGTCTTACATCCCATCTCTTGTTAAAACATTGTCTGGTTCACCTCCTCACTGCTTTAACACTAAATCTTGGTACAATTGAGTGTGTGGGTGCACAGATTTTCTGTTTTCTACAGCTGAGAATCTTTTCACTTACCAATAAATGTCAACACATGAGCTTTTAAATAAGTTGCCTACAGAACAGCTCAGAGCTTCATCACTCTGTGACAGCATGTGGTTTCAGTCTGTGTTTATGTACATTGTGTCTGGATTTATGTTGGCATCTACAGCTGCCTCACTTCCTCTAGCACAGACACTTGTTTTACCGATAATGCACATCCTCAGCTGCTACTGATGCGCTGTACCACCAAAGCTGCAGAGGGGGCCTCGAGGTGGCTCAAGAGAGGAGAACAGTGGAGTTGTGAGCTAGCCACCTGGGGTCTCAATTATCAAACATTGCATAGAATCCTTACTAAAACCGTACTTAAGCTCAGCAAAAAAAGTGCTTACACCAAGTAGGTTTGTGATCTATCAAACATGGAGTACGCACAGCTGCACGCAATCTCCGCTTCATAAATCGGAGACTAAAGAGAATTTTTCTCAGCTGCATTTTAGTCACATCCCGCCCTCACCACGCCCACTTACTGCCATAAATAATCAATGCAAAGTGCCTTGTGGATCTCATGCATATACATAAGCCAGCTGTTGCAGCGCTCCACCAATGGCATGGTGACCGTAGATCAAGGCAGATCAAGGAAGTGCAATTTCACAAAAGCAGAAATTGAGGTACCTGTGGGTTAGGTGGAGAAATGAAAGGAAATGCTTTTGCAAAACAAATAAGAGAAAATCCACGGAGTGGTACAGCGTTGCTGAAGCCGTCAATGTTGTGAATTCTTCAGAGAGATCTGTGACGGAAATTTAAAAAATGATCCAATCATGATTTGATCCCCAGACTCCCAGGTGGAAATCACGCACGTTAACCAGTCAGCCAAACGGAGATCTCATCTTGTTCAACCAGCCAGGGCGCATGATCAATTGGGTCACAGTGACAGGACACACACTGTCACAGACGCATGGCATTCTGTCTCAATTTGTCCCTCTGCTGATGTTCTGCATTCCGTATTCTGCGCTTCAGGCTGTGTGTGTGTACGCGCGCGTGTGTGTGCGTGTGGGGGGTCTTGTTCTGTGTGAAAACGAAGCAGTACAAGTGATAATGCTGCAGGATTTCATAATTTTATCCTTCTCAGCAGCAGCACTGCAGGTGCTCTCCATGTCCAAAATGTGCGTAAGCCAGGTCCTTAGTCAACTTAAAGCTGCGCACATTTTTCCTCTAAGTTTTCTTTCATAAATCCCAAAGTTTGTGTGGAAAGTTGCTTACGCAGTTTTCCGACCCCATTTTGTGCGTAAGCACGCTTTATAAATGAGGCCCCTGGACACATGCTAGAGACTTATGGACCCTGGCTGGGTCACCTGGATGAAGGTGTATGATGTTGAAAGACCCAACAAAACCAATGATTCCAGGAACATCACTGAAGATGTGGCGAGATCAAGCCCCCATAATTCGGGTCTGAAAATGAAGCCAACACATAAGTGAAAAAAATTGCAGTTCCACCCTCATCCGCTGGGGGCTGGTGTCAGAAGCGAGCAAATCCTCTTTGACTCCCATGTTAAAAATGCCAATTTCACAGCAGAAATAAACATGTTTACAGTCTGGCTCCAAAACATGTTTTAGGTTTAATAGATGGTTTACATTCATGACAACTCTGAGGGGGGTGAATTTTTGTCACTCTTCTGTTTAAGTGTATTAAAAGCCTAAAATTCTGAATAATTGAGCTGGGCGTACACTGTGTGATTTTTTCACTCGTAGCACTCAGCTTCAGCTCAAACTGTACGACTTCCTCACAGGGCAGATCTCACGAGTCATGCGCTCACACTGCACAACCCAGTTCTCGGATGCGACCTGACTGCTCACACTGTACGTCTGGTAGCAACACGTCGGCCCTAAAAATAGCAGTTTTTACTCAACACGTCAGACTTTTTTGTCTTGTTTTGCCTGTTGTCCTTCGGGAGTGCTGCAGGACACACAGGGATTTATGGGGGCTGGATGAGGAAAACGAAATAAAGAAAGTAAATCTGTGTTTTGTGATCAGTTTAATTTGACATGAACACGACAAACACGCTTTCTTGACAATCTTTGTGAGTAAAAAAAGTGTAGAAATTAAAACGAACAACATGTGTTATTATGGAAATAGCGGGCGAGCGATGTTGATGCAGGATTGCGCATGCGCCGTGAGCGGTTCTGATACATTTTGGGTCGCAGCTGTTTGCAGCGCCGCTTCAACAGTGCGATACCCTCACGAGGGACGAGCGAAATATTAAACACGCCAGAAGTCCGTGCGAGCTCACGATTGCTGATCGGTAGCTGGTCACGTGGTGTTAATCGCCTCTCGTAACCCCCTGTACACTACACGACGCTCGGCACAAAACTCGCCCCGATCTTGTGGATTCTTGCACGAGTGGAAAATCGGCTCAAAAAAGTGAAAAAGTCAAGGAGGAGCTACTAGATTCTTGAATGAGGATGCATAATGGGCGTCAGCTCAAAGGGGAATATTTGCATTTAAATCATATCCTGTCTACTACCATTTGTTACCTTTGAAAACCCAACAACAAACGTACATGTTGTGCAATAAGTGAATTTTGATGATTAATGTGTGTGTGTGCGTGCGTGGTGTGTGTGTGTGTGTGTGTGTGTGTGTGTGTGTGTGTGTGTGTGTGTGTGCGTGCGTGTGCGTGTGTGTGTGCGTGAGTGTGTGTGTGTGTGTGACTGATGTTCCAGCCAGTTCTCTGATTTGTTATGGTCATCACATGTTCCACGACCATCTTCCAATCAGCTTCATCTGCCTCTGTTTTTGTTCTTATTTTATCCCATGTTTTCTTCCCACAAGATTAATTTCCAGTTGCTTTTTGCTGTTTGGCTACTTCATCTGGTTTATTTGTCTGCCACTCACTCTTTAGTTCACTTGCTTCAGGTAAGAAAAAGTTTTAAATCATGTGCTTGTTATTATAGTTGTGATTTTGGTTTACAAAAGGCAATAGCATATATCTGCCCTCAAACAATGCCGCACGGGTAGCTACCGCATGGTAGCTTACGTGCTGTAGTTTATTCGGTTTGTTCAAGTAAAGTCAAACAAACTTAACTAATTGCTTACTAATTTATACCTCCTTTTTTTCCTTCAGGCTGAAGCACAGCATCGGGCCACACAAATGGAGGCCCATTTTTCTGAGGAGGACTAAGTCAATCTGTCCTTTCATCTCTTTCATCCAAGCCACAGGGAGATGTGCAATGTATGGAAAACAATCTGAACATGTTGACACCGAGCAGAGGGTCATATTCATTTAATTTAATTTCATTTATTTATAAAGCCCCTTCTGCGACCAATGCAGATGCCCAAGGTGCTGAACACAACACAATAAAAACATAAAACCATCAGAATAAAATATAACAATCATAAAACCAGCATAAAATCAATTAAAAGAGGAGAGTAAAAGCAAAAAATTAAATCCAGAAAAAGATTAAGAGGCCGGGGCATCGAAACCGGGTAAAATTAGCTAATCCTGAAAAGCCTTGACAAAAAATGGGTCTTAAGGCGATTCTTTAAAAAAATCCAATGAGGGTGACTGACGCACCACCAAAGGCAACTGGTTCCAAAGTGTAGGTGCCTACACAGAGAACGCACGGTCACCCCGTGACCTACAATTAGTGTGTGGAACGATCAACAGCTCCCTGCCGGCTGAGCGAAGGGCCCGCGAGGGGGCATGGCTGTGCAAAAGGTTGCCAAGATATGCTGGAGCAGTCCCGTGTAAGGCCCTGTATGCCAGCACCAAGACCATGAATTTTGCCCTGTATTGTACAGGCAGCCAATGAAGGGATGCCAACACAGGGGTGATATGTTCCCTGCGCCTAGCGCCTGTCACGAAGCGGCTGAGTTTTGAACTAACTGCACCCTGACTGAGGCTGGCATACAGTGCATTGCAGTAGTCGAGCCTTGAAAGAACACAAGCATGTGTGACAGTTTCTAGATGTACTCTGGACAGCAGGGGCTTAATTCTGGCTAGTTGGCGTAAGTTAAAAAAAACACGATCGCACAACCTGGTTGATTTGCGCGTCGAATTTAAGGGCTGAGTCCAGTTGCACTCCCAAATTTCTGATGGTGGTCTTCATGTTGGATGCTAAAGGGCCCAGATTCACAGCATTGCATGGGCGTGTAGACATGCCAGGGCTAAGTACAATTACTTCAGTCTTAGCATCATTCAGATGTAAAACGTTTGTAGCCATCCAGGAGTGCACATCCTCTAAGGCATCTACAAGCTTTGATACTGACCCATCGAACCCCCGCTGAAGGGGGAGGTAGATCTGACAGTCGTCAGCATAAAAATGAAAACGCATGCCGAACTGCAGAAGAAGATTCCCCAACGGTACTAGGTAGATGGCAAAAAGAAGCGGACCCAGTACAGACCCCTGTGGCACACCCCATTTGAGTCCCTTCCAGGTCGAGGAGGTTTCACCTATACTGACACAAAAACTTCTGTCTGATAAGTATGAGTGTAGCCATTGTAGGGCTGCACCGGTAATTCCCGCCCAATGTTGTAGCCGATCCAAAAGTATGTCATGATCGAGCGTGTCAAAGGCCGCAGACAAATCTAACATCAAAAGAATGACAGCATCCCCCCGTCACAAGCTAAAAAAACATCATTAAGAACCATTAAAAGTGCAGTCTCGGTACTGTGACCTGCTCTGAACCCTGACTGAAAGATCTCCCAGAGTTCGTGAGTGTCTAAAAATGTCATATGGACAAAATCCGCAAAACATAGGTGCCGCCTGCACCCTTTTTTTCTTTTGTTCACAATTTTTGCTTTTTCTATTTATATCATCTATCTATCTATCTATCTATCTATCTATCTATCATCTGTCTGTCTGTCTGTCTGTCTGTCTGTCTGTCTGTCTGTCTGTCTGTCTGTCTGTCTGTCTGTCTGTCTATCTATCTATCTATCTATCTATCTATCTATCTATCTATCTATCTATCATCTGTCTGTCTGTCTGTCTGTCTGTCTGTCTGTCTGTCTGTCTATCTATCTATCTATCTATCTATCTATCATTTTTGATTATTTATTTTTATTTATTTGAAGCGCCTTGTGATTTTTATTTTGAGAGGTGCTATGAAAATGTTTTGTTTAAATTGTGTATGAAAATGTCAAGCCTTTATGTAATAAAAAGCTGAAAAGTCAGTTTATTGTCCATCCTTTGTGAAATGACATCTGATCCTGCTGCCTACTACTAAACATATGCAGTAGAGCTTATTTTTTAAATGACATCAAGACACTGCTGTCCTATATTACTTGTTTTTAAGGTTTATACATTTGTTTTACCATTCTGGTTGTTCTTGCTGTTAATCTGCCATTAGTTTTGCAACATAATTTCCTGTGGTATCTACATAATGAATAAAGGTGACAAAACCAAAAGTTAACCTGAAAACGTCTCTGCAACATGCCACAAACATTTAGTTGGTATGATGTCACAACGTTACAATAGCAATGGTGTCACAATATCGCAGTAAAGTTGTGGATATGTTGCGTAAACCTTCCAGAAACGCCCTATGTGATGTTCTGACAACATCATAGCGGAACTTCACTTTGGAAGTTGCTACTACGTAACATACGACGTTCCTGCAACATCACAAGGTGTCAGAAAATACGTTGTGACTACGTTGTTGCAACAGACCTGTGTTAGTAGGGTCCACCTCTTTTCCCTTTTGTGGAATTGTCTGGGCTTGACGGAACCTGTGACACGGTCAAAATGGCGGTGGTGGCCACCTCCCATTTTGGCTTAAAAACTTATTACTGAAGCCTATGAAAACGAATTGTCCAGTAAATGTGTCGATAAGCAAGATGTACAGTATCAGTGGATGTGTTCAAAGACCAAATGCACTTGGTTTTGCGAATGAATGAGTCGATCTCTGTGGGGAAACAGCTCAAACACACCTGTTTCAGGAACTAAAAGTTAGTCAGAGCAGAGGTGAGCTGAAGATAGAATGTTCTGGAGTCTTATTTCCTGATATTCAGACATCTCGCCTTTTGCCAACAGCAATGCAACTCTACCCCTGACTCCAAAAATAGCACAAGTCTGAAGGAGTCCTGCTGTGCTGTGGAGTTGCTAATGCTAATGGTTAGCTCTGCTCTCTCCAGGACGTGAAATCAACACAGTCTTCATTGTCGCGAGCCAAAATGGGTGAGTCCAGTATGCTCATTTGACAATCTAACATGCAATTGACAGGCTTTTCTTTTCCATACATCTCCCCATCTATTTTCTATTGGTGGCTAATGCAGGAAATAGCCTGGTGTGGGGGCTGGTGGGTGCATCGACATGGTCGGGACATAGAACGGCTAAATAATTTTGGGAACCGCTGATCTAGTGTGACGTCATCGACAGGCACAGGACCCCAAGCCAGCAAGTCCAACAGTGACTCCATAGTGCCCATAGTGGGCCATTCCCATATGTACCTGGTCGGCCTGGCCCGGATAGCATAGCTTGCTTATGGGCCATTCCCATCTGTACCTGGTCGGCCCTGCCCGGATAGCCCCAGCCTGGCCCGGTTGATTCCACACATCCTTGCTTAGGTATGCAAGGAATGAAGTCAGAGACATTTTCTGCTTCTAGGTAATCAGCATGATAATGAATGATAATGAATTGAGCATGCCTTAAGCCCATGTGGGCTGATTCTACCCACCAATCAGAGGCTTGCTCTAATGGAAGGTGTGAATTTGCTGTCAGCAGTGGGTGTGTTGGCCCTGGTCAGCCGAAGCAGACCACCTCAGAAAGAGGGCTGAAAAACAGTCTTGTTGCACCCTGAAAAAAGGCAGGCCACCAAGATATGTAATGGGCCATTCCCATCTGTACCTGGTCGGCCCGGCCCGGATAGCATAGCTTGCTTACATATCTTGGTTGCCTGCCTTTTTTCGGGGTGCAACAAGACTGTTTTTCAGCCCTCTTTCTGAGGTGGTCTGCTTCAGGCTGACCAGGGCCAACACACCCACTGCTGACAGCAAATCCACACCTTCCATTAGAGCAAGCCTCTGATTGGTGGGTCGAATCAGCCCACATGGGCTTAAGGCGTGCTCAATTCATTATCATTCATTATCATGCTGATTACCTAGAAGCTGAAAATGTCTCTGACTGCATTCCTTGCATACCTAAGCAAGGATGTGTGGAATCAACCGGGCAAGGTTGGGGCCGACTGGAGCTATCCGGGCAGGGCCGACCAGGTACAGATGGGAATGGCCCATAAGCAAGCTATGCTATCCGGGCCGGGCCGACCAGGTACAGATGGGAATGGCCCATTACATATCTTGGTGGCCTGCCTTTTTTCAGTGTGCAACAAGACTATTTTTCAGCCCTCTTTCTGAGGTGGTCTGCTTCAGGCTGACCAGGGCCAACACACAGCAAATTCACACCTTCCATTAGAGCAAGCCTCTGATTGGTGGGTAGAATCAGCCCACATGGGCTTAAGGCATGCTTAATTCATTATCATGCTGATTACCCAGAAGCTGAAAATGTCTCTGACTGCATTCATTGCATACCTAAGCAAGGATGTGTGGAATCAAGCGGGCCAGGGTGGGGTCGACTGGAGCTATCCGATAATATGTTCTCCCCCACAGATGCTAGTCCTGCACCCTATAGAGCTCCGGGAGTTGACGTCACTTCTCCCGGCATGCAACAGTTCAAATCGAAACTGTGCCATATTGGCAGGTAGAAGCCGGCAGCTGGACTATTTGTTATTGTCAGAAAACTCAATCAGACAGGAAATATGGTATATTTCTGCTGTGCCCCAGGATGCAGAACAGACACGGACGACATAAGGAATGAGCCATCTACAGGATTCCCCAAGATCCGGAACACGGCAAACGTTGGATCATTGTAATAAAACGCGCTAGTGACCGGGCTAAAATGAAACTGTGGGATCCCGAGAGTAAAGGTTTTCACTTATGCAGCGACCGCTTCATATCAGGTACTTAAACCAACGTTTCCTCAACTGTGTATGGTATTTATTTTAAATGCTTTTATTACGATTCTTAGTCGGCTTCCTAAACTTATTTTGGCGTGGCTTTTTCTGTCTTATTACTCATAGCAACAAGTAAACATCACGTAAAACGTTGCCTCGTGATTTCTGCGTGCTGCCGTTTACGTGTTTTATGATCACAGCAATTAACCGGCTAAGCTGTGTAGCGTTATTAAGATCCTATTGTCTGCCCTTAACAGCTGCCCCTTCACACAGTAACAACGTTTAGGAATCGCCAAGGTCGGATGCTGGTTTCAGTATGTTTACATTCCAGGAGAAGAGACAGAAGAAGAGAAGAACGCTTTCCATTAATTAATCAAAGTACTTTATTCGTGATAAAGCTAATCAAAGTATATGTTGATCATTAATAATCAGGTGAATGATCTGTGAAATAAAGATGTCATGAGTTATGTGTTTAATGAATAAACAGGACTGCACCAGACAGACTGATCTACATTGACATGGAAACGCATGACACATTGTTTTCAACCAATCAGAACTTTCGTCTGTCGTAGGGCAGAATCTGGGTTGTTTAATGAAGTTGTCCAATCCGGTTTACTAAGATTTGTAAACAACTAGGGGATATAAAACAAGGCAACGCCATTTAATAGTCAGTTCCATTTTAACCTCAGCTCTGTTCAATTGGAGGTCCTAAGGATTTCCATCGTCATCATTAAGAAAGTTGCAGGCTGGCCAGCTGTACTTTCCTATTTTAGGCTGAGAATTGTCAAGCTGGAGATTTCCGTCGTTTGAACAACAAGACGACGTTCCTTCAAAATAAGAGCTAACTCGCTGACGCCTGCCGCTGATACCGGGAGTCGACCCACAGACGGGCTTTGTAGTGCTGCGACCGCTGTTTCACCAGCTCCAGCACATCTGAAGGTCCGAGGACCTGGCATTTCCTGATCTACACGGGAGGCTCCACATGGTACGTAGTTGCGGCAAAATGGCGGCTCATGTCATCAGCTTCTGAAGCCTCGTGGTAGCCTAGTCATAACAACCAGATTCGCTACGTCAGCCTAGAGATTCTGAACAACACACACACGCACCAACACTATACCATTCAAATCCATATGCATCCATCATTGAGATAGTCCTGGTGTTGCAAGTCCGAGCAACCAGTCAAGGCTTAGAAACAGTGGTCAGAGACAAGGGTCACACAAGGGTCAAGAGGACAAGAGTTCAGGACTTGCTGGTGAGGACAGAACTAGGCAAAGGGTCAAAAGACAGGCTGGCTTCTGTGGATCCACCCATGGACACACCCCTGGGCCCGCCCCTAACTCCACCTCTGGCGGGAAAAGAAGGACTGGCATGGAGTGAGAAAAAGTCCAACTGAACCCAGGAGCTCTCAGGAATGCTGAAAGAAGATCTACAATTTGCTACCAATATGAAGATTTATGACCTGTGCTCTCATTCCAGGAGTGCAGCATGTAACTTTTGTGCCCTCATGTGAATACTGCATGTAGTGAAATGATACTAAATGTCTTATGTAGAACTAAAAAAGTGTATCTGGTAAATGACCCCTTGACCTAAACTGTCAGGAGAGAGTGACTTGTGACTCTTACATTGTTTAGAGCAGTCTCAGAAGTGATATAAAAGGATGCAGCTCAGATCGAGCGAGGCTTCGTTCTTGGGGAGATTCTGAGAAGACAAGAGCTGGTGTAAACTAACTCTTATTTAATCATTTTGAACTAATTCCTCCGTGGGGGATAGCAGTTGTTTTTTATTTACACATTTTTGTATTTTTGATTTTGTAATAAAACTTTTTTGAAAAAGAAACATAATCCTGATTCTTTCAGGTTTTCTCTAAAGCTTCACGTTTGGGGCCCTGGCCATAAATTGCACAGAGGTAAGCATGTCGAAGATCGGTCTCTGAATTATCAGGACTTACTTTACAGTTTATAACAGAATAATATAAAGAAACCTTAAGATAAGGGAAGTTTTAACTTCCCCCCCCTTGCGAGTAACGAGTTGTCTTAAGGGCGATAAAAGCAAAATATTCGAGGTTATTTTGGCTCTGATTGCAGGTTGAAAAAGTCTCTAATCAGCTGGAAGGTTGGATTAATAAATAAATTGATAAACTTATGATAGCCTGATCAACTAGCATAAATCATTTTATAGTTACCAACCTCCCACATAAGCTGTTAGAGGCGCAATTAATTCCGGGTAATCCAAACAATTGCTGAGAGGCTTGGCTTGCCTCCAGACTTCTCTCTAGTATCTTAACCAAAAGGTAACGAGTTTAAAAGAAGTGTAGCACTCTGGGGCTGGCTATTCGTGCAAGTCATTTCACCTTTAAAATAAAAGACAAGATTCTAATTAGATGGTCCAAACCCGGATCTAGTACAATTATACTCGTCGATACACCCCCGAACCCTGATGGATGCACCGTCTCATAAGTTCTAACGGAACTGGGTTTTAAAGGAACCGGTAAATGGGACGGGCACGCGACACTGGTAGATTGTTGAATTCTTAATTATAGAAATTAAAGATTCTTAAACGATCCCAACTCTCTCTTTTCTTGTCTCTCAGTCAATACCAAGTGTTTAAGTAAACTCCCTGATGATAAAAACCACTTCTGATTATAATATTTAGATCTAATTACAGTGTATAAATATACAAACTACAGATCACTACAGCTGTATTTAATTTTTAAGCAATGGTTGATCAATTGTCAGATCACACATAAAAAGCACTTTGGATTGCTATTATCTGTCTCACCGAGACAGCTCTCAGACAGATCCTGAGACGCTCCTACCTGACATATTTATTTATTCACGGAAAACAATCAAACTAGTGATTTCTCTTGGCGTTCAGTTTATACATTCAAACAGTACAGCACTCTATTTGAACTACTTACATGTAAATCTGTTATTTGTCCATCCATTTTCATCCGCTTATCCGGAGTCGGGTTGCGGGAGCAGTAGCGTTGAGAGGCCCAGACTTCCCTCTCCCCAGCCACCTGAGCCAGCTCCTCTGGGTAAATCCCAAGGGGTTCCCCAGCCAGGTCCGGTAAGAAGTCCGCTCCAACAGCTTCTGGCGTCGGAGCGGGCAGTAGCGTCGAGAGTCCCAGACTTCCCTCTCCCCAGCCACCTGGGCCAGCTCCTCTGGGGGAATCCCAAGGGGTTCCCCCGGCCAGGTCCGGTAAGAAGTCCGCTCCGACAGCTTCTGGCGTTTTTAAAAAGTATCCCAGGGGCACGGTAAGGGTCGGAGATGTTTAGTCTATTTAATTTCTGACTATATAAAATGATTTCTTCGGTTTTAAAGTGTGAAGTAAACTCCGACGAAGTAAAATCCAAGCCGATCCCGTTCACGTTCATGGTTAGATCCATGTTTGTTTAACTTCTTTTACCTGCCAATATGGCGTCTACTAACTGAGAGTCACGTGGGGTCCGGAGCTCTATGTGCTATAGATACTGTTTTTGTAAATGGTAAATGGTAATTGGCCTGTATTTGATATAGCACCTTCTAGAGTCCTGGAACCTCCCAAGGCACTTTACAACACAATCAGTCATTCACCCATTCACACACTAGGGATGATGAGCAACAATGTAGCCACAGCTGCCCTGGGGCGCACTGACAGAGGCGAGGCTGCCAAGCACAGGCGCCACCGGTCCCTCCGACCACCACCAGCAGGCAACGTGTTAAATGTTTTATGGTCAAATGTTATGAAGCCGCCAATATTTTTCAACAATTTACTCATTTTCAACAACATTTTGATGGACATTTTCAGATATTAATGGTTAAAAACTACACATTGTCTCTTTAAACAAGTCCCACTTTTCACTGGAGATATGTGTTTTTCCTGTATTTTGCCTGACCTGAAGGGAGAAAATCATAAATACAACTGCTTGAACTCCACCTTCACCTTGTCACCATTTTCCAGTAAAGCTGCATTTCTGTGGGAAAAAAACATTCCAACACTGGTGGAGAAGGACATTTACTGATGGGAATAGTTGAGGGATGCCTGTGCAAGGTCGTTGTTGTGATTTACCTGTCAGAGACACCAAAATCAGGTGTCAGAGTTAAAGAGGGAGTGGTAGGAGATGTGGAGGACCAGCTGTGAGGGAGCTTAAGGGGAGCAGACCTGGGGTGGTGGTGGATGCTGGCAGCAGACAGCCTCCACATAAACACCAGTCCATCACCTGCATCAAGACTAGGATCAAAGTCTGTAGTGATGGTTTCTTCTCTTCAGAGGCAGTGCCAAACAGCTTCACATCAAAGACCAAATGACCTCATGGGCCCTCACATGGTTGCCAAATCAGGGAGGAGAGAGAAGGCCGACGCATCAAGGATACAGAGGGGAGAATGTGGGGGAGTTAAGGTTTCTAGAATGAAAGATTGATTGAATGCTGAAGTCATGCAACTGCTGAGTCAGTCTTTGAATTATTAAACTGAATAACAAATGCAATACTAAAATGCCTCTCTCACAACTTCAAGTTTTTTTCAATCTGAGTGAAATGTTCCTGTTAAAGTAGGCCTTGTAATTCCCTAGCAACCTCATTGCCCCATACCAGGCCACTTCTGTGTGATTTACTAATAGACAAAATCTCTCATGCTGAAATGATGTCAACCTCAGAAGAATGCCTGGCACTTTTCACAATCAGGGAGCAATGCTGGCTCCAAATAATACTTGCATATGTGTAGGGATGGGTACCTTTGACATTTGAATCGATCCGGTACTAATTCCCGGTACCTACGAGTCGATACCGGTACTTAACGGTACCAATTTTCGATACTTTTGAGTGTTTATTATTTTAATTCTCTTTTATAATTAAATATATATTTTTCTCAATATATAACCATATTTGATAAATATCACGATAAATAACATACAAGTTTGTATTTTAACATCGACCTTGTAGTTTTATAAGCTGATAATTAAACTGAAGCAAACATCTTTACTGTGAACTAAATTTACTGTGTTTCTTCATTCCTTTTGCCGTCCTTTTTCATTTGATTTTTCCTACTGGGAAGTTAGAATTTCCGAGGAGAAAGCGAACGCACCATTAGCTGATAACAAAGGTGGCAATGGAAGCTAACATATCAAGCTAACGTTATCTTTAACAGTTTATTTAGCTGCTGGAGCAGATTAAAACGATGATGCCTCAAACTTAGATCGTTGTCACTGGTTTTACCTTCACCCAATCACCCGTCGCATGTAGTAAAGTAAAGCCAAACTTTAGAGCGCGTTCATGTTCTTCTAGTCGGAAATTCGGAGTTCCGAGGAGAAAGCGAACGCACCATTAGCGAAACGGAAGCTAACAAATCAAGGTAACGTTATCTTAAACATTTTATTTACCTACTGGAGCAGATTAAGATGAGGATGTCTCACTTAGATCGTTGTCTGTCGCTAGTTTCATCACCCAGTTACCCATCACATTTAGTGAAGTGGACCCAAGCTTTAGCGTGCGTTCTTTCTACCATGCTTGCTCTGTTTACAACGGGCTCGCAGGGACCGGCGACATAACGCTCTTGCGCATGCGCAACTGTCTTGGCAGTACCGAAACGAGGCACCGTTTGAAATGACGTGAATCGGTGTTCGGTCGGTTCTATAGAATTCGGTCGGTACCTTAAAAAGTACCGAATTCGGTACTCATCCCTACATATGTGTATTTATGAGCTTTTATGGTTTTGCAAAGCTATAAGTGTCTTTGTTGGGTTTGCATTTGGATTATACTCATCCAAAAGACCTGAGATGCTAGTAAGTTCAGCATCGTGCTTAGAAATATTACTTTCCCCGCCTTAGAGTCCATTTAAAGAACAGATAATAATAAAAAGACATCCGAATGGTCAGAAATCCCTCTCTGTGTTTTAACCTTCTACTTACAAACAAGTTTCCCTTCATCCTGAAGAAAGAGCATTGTGTGACAAGCTAAAGTCTGGAATGAAAAAAGGGAATTAAGATAAATGAAGTTGCACCATTTATCGGTTTAAATTTAAAGGAATGGTTGACTAATTTGATCAGTGCATTTGCAGTGGTGTCTAGTAGGAATGAATTCCTTGTAAGTCATTTTGGGGTAAAGAAATATACCGGTGCACCACATCACAGCAGATTTGGAGACTTATTTCCTGATACTTGGACATCTCACCCCAGACTGGATAACAGCAACACAACTACCACTGCACTGACTCAGTTAGCTCTGCAACGTTGATGTTTCATCTCCACAAACAACACAAGTCTCGAGAAGCTTTTGCCGTGAGGTGGAGTTGCTAATGCTAACGGTTACCTTAAAGTAGCTGAGACGTTCTCTGTTGATTACCGAACGCTAAAACAAAAACAGCCGTCTCGGTCGTGAGTCAAGATGGGTGAGTCCATGAATGTTGCTATCTTGGTGTTGCTATCAGCGCTTTGTGATTTATATCTGTGAAAGGCGCTATATAAATAAACTTTTACTTACTTTACTTACTTACTTAAGTGACATTGTGACATAGATCTGTCAGGATTTTCAAATCCTAGAGTTTCACCATCTCTTTTGTATCAGAAGCTAATGCAGGAGATAGGTGTAGAAGACTATGCATAATAAGCCTGCGTGAAAAACCCAGAGAGACAAAAAGTGATATACATAATAATAATAATAATAATAATAATAATATCAGAAAAAACATTTATAAAACATTTTTTCTGTGAAAAACACCTTTAAAATGAACAAATTTACATACGCAAACTTAAGCATCATGTAAAATATCTCTCTTACTTTTAGCTGTCATCTTCCAAATACAACTAACATCACTTTAAGACTTTACAATAACGATTCTGTAATTTAGAAGATTGTGTTTAAATCTATTTAAATTTTACAATATCTGCTCCATGGAGCCACATTTTGTTTCGGGTTTGTCTTTCCTCGTTCCTGCAGCAATGGGCATCCTGCAGCATGGAGATAAGTCTGTAAATTCAAAACCAGTGTGGTTCTGGCTCAAGGGTGCAGCCACCACAGAGAATTCTCATTCCGAACTCTTAACAAACTCCACATTAAATTGCTTCAGCGCCTGTTTTTTTCTTCTTCTTTTTTTTTCACACAGCCTAAACAAGGGAGGGGATTTATATGGAAAAGAAATGAGATCAGTCTTTCCCTTTGTCTTCCCTTGGGTGTCACGTCACCACATGATGTGGGATACGGAGCTGAAAACGCGCCCTGATCCTGGGATGCCCATCTGCTACTTATGGAGGTCTCTGGGAGACATTTGAACTGGGGCCACACGACACCAACATACAGATCAGACCCCAAAGGAGCAAGGGTGAGGAGCTGCTACGTTTGGAAGAGGATAAAACGCATATGAAGAGGAAGGCAGTATATCAGTAATAAAAAAATGACAAGGGTCACATGTGCATATGGAAGGGGAAGAGTGCATCTCAGAACATCACAAGCAGAGAAATAATGAATCACCATGCTCTTCATTGTTTCTTCTGGCAGAGACAGATAGCCTGGATCCTGACTGAACCCCTTCTGGCTTTCATTGCAGCTTTGCCAGTCTGAAGTGTAAACTCACGCACTCATTCATTTGCTCATGAGTACGGAGAACGAGATGGACAATTGGCAAAGTCAGCAGAACGATAACCCATGCTTGACAATGACATAATTTAAATACAGGATTATTTTAGAGACACAGCAGTTTGTGTAAATCCCAATTTAACAAACATTCATCAACTTTGTGTTTCACATTTATTCATGAGCACAAAAAGCTGCAGCTACCTCTAGCAGTCTTGTGCAGCCCAGTGCACTTCCTGCATGAATCTCATCATTCTGCCAGAATAAGCATGTAAAGTACAAGCATCTTCATGAGGTGCTATGAAATATTTAATAACGGAATTGCAGTGAGGCTAAAGCCTGCTGTACACTGGAAGCATCAGTGGTGTGGAATGGCAGCTGAACGTCACTGCTTCAGATAGAACCCATTAGAGTCTATGGGGGTGATTCAAACTAGACGCAACGCGGCAAATTTTAGGCACGTCCCAGTAGCAGCACGCCCGCTCCACTAACGATGGGATCAGGTTCTATTTTTACCGTGAGCCACTTCTGTCACACGGCAATTTCCACAGTTGACATTGGGCTAGACAGGAAATTACACATGGTTTCAGAGTAAAACCCCCAGTAACTTTCAAAATAAAAGTATCACAGCGATGCAATTTCATATCTATGTAGATTACGTTAATACAAATGACCTAATGGGTTATTTACGCCCATCATTGTTCCCAAAGTGCAGCGGTATGTTTTTCATGGCTTTAATCCTGGCTGTGGAGAGGAATGACATCATATATGACATCAGACAGCGATAGAAAACGTGATTTCCTTCTTTAAATTAACACAGCTCAAGGGATTTTGTGATCTCTCAAGTTAAGCGAGGAGGAGGATGGCGGAAGTCTTGAGGAGGCAGAACACATAGTGCAAAATTTGCACGTTTATTAGTCACACTGTTGTGGTAATATTAAGTTGATTTACCAACACGCTGCATCTTGTAAGAAGCGCTAAAATTGCAGTACCACCCTCATCTGCAAGGGGCTGGCACCCCAAGCGTGCAAAGTTCCATTGACTCCGAGTTAAACATACCAACGTCACAGCAGAAATAAACATGTTTAAACAGCTTGGTTCAAAAAATATTTGAAGTATAATAGATGTAGTCCACAGTCAGGACAACTCTGAGGGGGGTGAATTTTTTTGTTACTCCTCCATTTAAGCGTATGAGTGACATTATGAATAATTAGATTTGATTGACAGGTAACATTGATTGACAGAGCAAGCGCTAGCAGCTAGCTCTGGGTAAGGCCTCAGCCTTGGACTCATGTTAATAGATGTTTGGTCATTTTGACTCTGCAGGACTATTCAATTCTGGGCCTCGAGGCCCAATAACCAGCACGTTTTGATTTTAACCCTGCTTAACACATCTGATTTCAATTAGTAGGTGATTAACAGGCTTCTGCAAAGCCTGATGAGCTGCTGCACAGGTGATTCAACAACTGAATCAAGTGTGTCGGACAAGAGAAACCACTAAAATGTGCTGGACACTGGCCATCGAGACTCGGAATTGAAAAGCCCTGCTCTAAACTTTAGTTGTGCCCTCTGTGTGTTCGTGGTCTCCCGGCTTTGCTTGGTTCGTTAATGTCTGACACACATGCACACACACTATGTATATCTGTATGGGTGTTTCTGTGTGGTATATACCATAGGTGGTATGAGCGAATGTACTTAAGAGTACTTCCATCTGATAAAAGCTATTTCATAACCAAATAAAATGTTAGTACAAAGCCACAGCATGTTTGAAAACAGACCATGCCTTTGCATTTTTCTTGGGCAATGACATTACTGCCTAAGGATGATACACCACTGAGTTTACTCCGAGAAAATTCACTCTTTGGGAAGAAAAAAATAAAAAAGAAACACAATTGTTCTGTTCAGGAGTTTCTACGATAATGAAAAACACAACAATGTACCATTCCCTGCAATACGTCACCACAGATCCAGCAGAAGAACCTTTGGGCCTGATCTTGCTCAAATCATTTTCCAAATTAAAAGCTCAGAAAGTCACTCCAAGGGGCTCTGCGTGAAGGAGAAGCTTACACAGCCCTCACCTCTCCTTAATCCAGTTGGTGATCACAGCCACAATCTCCTAAATACACACTTGTAAACATGTAAACACTGCAGGGTACGGACACTCACATAGTCAGTTTCACCAACGCAATCATCACTAAAGCATCCAAACAAAGCCGCCTCGCCGATGTGAGGGGGAGTCTTACGTAAGCTAAATTAAACCAGGCAGGATAATCATGATGCCAAAGCACAAGAATGAGCTAATGGCTGATTTTTTGTGCAACTCAAGGTAAAACTGCCATGCACCTGACTTACTTCTTTGATGTTAATGAAATTCAGCTGGTTAACTGGGTTCCTAACCCCATGAGGGCCATGTTGTAAAAACAAAAAACATGTTTTTGTTGTTTTTTAAGTGATGTAAGTCAGCAAAGATGAACCGATTTCTCACTTTTCCTAATCTTAACCAATCTACAATACAAGCATGTGCAAAAATACTTTATTATTCTGTGTTGTTTGGAGAAAGTGGGAATAGAAGGGAATTTTCCATCACATGGTGGTGTGAAGATAGTCATGCCATGCATGCGCTCCTCCTCTTGCAGGTGTTCTCAGCCCTCCTCTCACTCCTTTTATCTGTCAGCATGCAGATGGATCACAGATTGGATGAATGCATGCCCACTGGACTTGAGCAGGATGTTTGGAAATGCTGGAGGGTCTTGTTTTCATCCCACAGCCATGAGGCTCTGCATGCATTTTGGTGATGGATATGCCCACAAAAGATGCTGGCAGCAACTGAAGCAGGATGAGTACACATGAGCGGAGGTGGAGACAGATACTGGGGAAAAAAGTCTTGAATCAATTATGATGTGTGAAGAACAGAAATCTAAAACTGTTGGAAATGTTTAAAATAAAAGAGAATTGAGTTTATGTCTCAGTTGCTGTGCAGATTGTCTTTCATATCCTGGAGTAAAGGATTAAAGAATAGGAGCTCTGAAAAGGGGAAAGCATTAAGCACCCTGCCAAAGCGAACCTCACCCCCCATGACACATCCATCAGTGAATCAATCACAGAGTGATGATAAAGCCACGCTGAGCTACATAATTACAGTTATCACACATGACTGTAATTTTCACTTGACACACTGACTTTAACACTTCTGAGCCTTGCTAGCTGGCATGGACACGCTGCACCAAAAGCGTGCATTCCTTCTCTTCTGAGTGTTAAAGATGAAAGGAGGTTTTATGCACATATTTCTCTGAGGCTGACACGACAGCTTTGCTTTTATCAGCATTGGGATGGAAAGAGGAGCAGTCGGATCCACTGGTAGAAGAAAGAAAATTAAACTCAGAAGATAGAGCTTCTGCCTTTTGTTAAAGTCATGAAAGGTTTGAGTAACGATAAAGCAGATGTGGTGTTTGAATCCAATGTAATAAACCTCTCATGATTTAACTTTTTTAATTGTTTATTTATTAATGAAATACTGAGTTTTGTGTTGGAGAAGCAACAGTGGAAATCTGCTAGCAAAAGCCCTCTGTGATATTAAGATGGTGGAGAATGAGAGAGCCAAGCTCCTGTGGGACTTGCAGATCCAGGCTGACAAAATGGTGATGGCGAACCAACCGGACATTGTGGTGGTGGACAAAACACGGAGGACAGCTGTTGTTGTTGATGTGGCTATACCAAGTGATGGCAACATCAGGAAAAAGTAACACGAGAAACTAGAGAAGTACCAGGGCCTCAAAGAAGAACTTGAGAAAGCCTGGAGAGAGAAGACATCGGTGGTGCCAGTGGTCGCTGGGCCACTTGGGGCAGTAACCCCCAAACTGGAGGAGTGGCTAAAGCAGATCCCAGGAAGAACATCACACATCTCAGTCCAGAACAGTGCAATAGGAACAGCTAAGATACTGCACAGAACCCTCAAGCTTCCTTGGAAAGATAAATTCACCCACGGTGGGGTGAGATGGGAATTTTGTTTTTTATAGCAGTATCTCAGTTGTCTTAAGTAAGCTTTTCTAAACTAAGACAAACATTTTGCCGTAATTGTTACAAAGAAAGAGAAGTTGTAATCTTCAGCAGGCCAAAAAGAACCTGATGCTTGACTCAGATTTTTGTTGATAAGTCTACCAGCAATACTTGTGTACTTTAATCAGCGATTCTGGGGTCATGGATCTTTTCAACTTTTATTTTGCGGATCAAAAACTTGAAGGTTCTTAAACCACTGTCATTCATCCATCCATCCATCCATCCATCCATCCATCCATCCATCCATTCATCCATCCATCCATCCATCCATCCATCCATCCATCCATCCATCCATCCATCCATCCATCCATCCATCCATCCATTCATCCATCCATCCATCCATCCATCCATCCATCCATCCATCCATCCATCCATCCATCCATCCATCCATCCATTCATTTTCAACATCCATCCATTTTCAACAGCTAATCCAATCCATCCATCCATTTTCAACAGCTAATCCAATCCATCCATTTTCAACAGCTAATCCAGAGTCGGGTCGTGGGGGCAGTAGCCTAAGCCGAGATGCCCAGAATTCCCTCTCCCCAGCAACTTGGGCCAGCTCTTCTGGGATAATCCCAAGGTGTTCCCTCACCAGCTGAGAGACATAGTCCCTCCACCGTGTCCTGGGTCTTTCAGTGGGTCTCCTACCGGTTGGACGTGTCCGGAAAACCTCACCAGGGAGGCGTCCAGGAGGCATCCTAATCAGATGCCCGAGCCACCTCAACTGGCTCCTCTCGATGTGGAGGAGCAGCAGGTCTACTCCGAGCCCCTCCCAGATGACCAAGCTTCTCACCCTATCTCTAAGGGTGAGCCCAGCCACTCTGCAGACAAAACTCATTTCGGCCGCTTGTATCTGCAATCTCGTTCTTTCGGTCACTACCCAAAGCTCATGACCATAGGAACGTAGATCGACAGGTAAATATAGAGCTTTGCCTTCTGGACCAGCTCTCTCTTCACCACAACATATTGGTACAACGCCTACATCCCTGCAGACGCAGCACCAATCGGCCTGTCGATCATCGCGCTCCATCTTTCCCTCACTCGTGAACAAGACCCCAAGATACTTAAACTCCTCCACTTGAGGCAGGACCTTATCCCTGACCAGGAGAAGGCATTCTACCCTCTACCCTGTTACACCCTGTAAAGGCACCAGGAAGAAGCTCTGCACTGGTTCCTGAACATACACCAGAAAATCATCAAATCCAAAATAAAAATTCTGTTACTGTAACGTTTCTTCTCTTAAAAAAAAAAAAAAATATATATATATATATATACTATTCCGTTTCTAACTACATACAGAAAAAAAAGCTAACAACTGCAATAAGAGACAGGCATGATACAACGTAAAGGAGAAGAACAAAGAAGATATAAAAGTGTTAAATCAGTTATGCTACCTATACGTTTCAATAAATGTTTCATTTACAAACACATTTACCACAACGTTTTGTAGAGTGCTTAAGTAGTCTTAACCACACAAAGAGCTTTTACAGTACCACTCCAATTACCCTGTTCACACACACACACACACACACACACACACACACACACACACACACACACACACACACACACACACACACACACACACACACACACACACACACACACACACACACACTCAGATTTGTGGCTGCACATGTTTTATTGCCTTGCTCAAGGACTCAGTGTGTTGTGAGAAAGCAGGGATTTGAACTACATGCAAAAACCTGTTTTTCTTTTTCTTTTCTTGGCTGCAAAAAGGATTTGACTCTGAAAAGGCACCAGGAACCATCTGGTTCCCTTTGGATCTTGGCTTCTCGTGTGCAAATGTCCTAAAACCTGAGCATTTATTTGGGGTGCATTTTCTATTTCACCTATATTTGGGATTGGCAAGACTAACCAACATCTGAAACAAATGTGAATAATTATTAGCTTATATCACAAAAATATATCAGTTAGTGAAATAAAATGCTTGAAGTTGAACAGAATTAAGTTTTACAGCTGAGGAATGTGGGCCCGTGTAATTGGAGGGTATCGTGCAGTTAAATAAGATAAATATCTGATTTACAAAACCCATGAAGAGTTTGTGAGAGCTCTAACTAGCAACACATCCTGGCTCAGCTGTTCTCGGCTGAATTCCTGATTTCCGGGTACCTCTGGATGTCCCTGTAAACATTACAAACAAAATGTCTTTTACCTCAGCTGCTTTTCCACTTTATCTAGGTCTTCCTTGTTTGTTGGAAAAGAGATGTCCTCCTCCCCCTCTTGCCTTTGTTTTGTTATCATAGACATCCAAGAAATTTACCCCAAACAATTCCACATACCAGCACATTTTGCTCCCTTTACTACCCACAATCCTTATCTGCAGAGTAAATAAAGGCTCCCATCCTGTCTGCAGGGGTTGTCTCTCCCTACTCATCTGTGTCTGCCAACAATCATTAAAGCATGGTCAGAGGGAATGAGAGGGGGACTGAGGCAGAGCAACGTCTACAGACTTACTGTCAGTGTTCACTACAGTAAAAGACCGATGGTTAGCATTTTTCTATAAATCTATGTGAGAACATTAAAAATCTCCTAGAAACATCTTTTGAATTTATTGCTGAAAGGGTGACAGGGCTTTACCTGAATGTTAGTATCTGTGATCAAACAGTCCCACAAATCAATGGATGAATTTTAGTTGCCAAAAAGTTCTTGGGATGTAGGAAGTGATTTACTTTAGAGTGAACCTGATTCAGGATGGCGGACACAGCTAATAAACTTAAGCAAACACTAATAATTGAGATAGAATCAAGCGTAACAATGTTTGCAGAATTTGACTAAAGCCAAACCTCCATAATTTCTCACAATTCTCATAATTTAGTTTAAATGGCAAATCTGCAAAACAAGCTAGCTTTTCGTTTCAGTTCTGTTAACATTGTTCTAACCTATTATAGCAATAAATTTATTGAGGAGAAACAAAAGAAAAAGAAAAACTCAATGATTTGGTTCTCTCGCATTTGTTTAAAAACCGCCGCCAGTAACACAGCTCGGTCTGAAACCAAGCAACAACTGGACCCTCTCACCAAACCACCGCACTTCCTCATTTACCTGGGCCCTCGATTCGTTACACACTTGTGCATTTAGCAACACAACCCCACTGGTGTGAGATGTTCTCTGCTCAATAATATCAGAGGAGAAGAAACATCACTACCAGAGTTCCAAAAAGAAAAACACCAGATTAAGTCACGGACAACAAAAGTCGTTTGGACCTGGACAACAGCGACTGGTGTTTAGCACTCTCTTCTTTTCTGGTATCAGGCGGACGTGGCCCAGGGATGATAGCTAAGGGGAGGGGTGAGTGTTGGTGTTTAAAAGCGAGCTTGTTTTGCAGATTTGCTATTGCAACTTACATGAAAAGTGTTGGGCAGTTCCTTCAAGGAATACTAACTTTTAATTAAAAGACATTTCCATGCAAGGTGCATGGGTTTGTCATCAGCTGTTAGTGTCATGCTCAGACTTGATATGATAATTGCTCTCAACTATATAATGATGCACTTGTAACCTCTCTTTCATGCCAATGTTTTGCTTGAAAGGTTTTTCTTCCTGTATGATTTTAATTTTAAGGTCACAATCATCAAAGCCTGCCTTCTGGAAGTTTTGTGTTGGTGCACAATTACACAACTACATAATTAAAGCACACAGATAAAACAAGAAAGTGTGGGCAATGGCATTTTAATGTAGATGAAATTTCTGTTTACTTTCTTGCTTTTTTTGTCTTTTTGTTAAGACAAAGTTAGAAGAAAAAAATAAACTACTTAAAGAGACAATGTGTAGTTTTTACCATTAATTTCCAGAAATACCATTGACATATAAATATTGGACAATGGCTTTCAATAGACTCCAATAACAAATTTTTGAAGAAAAATGGGAGGTGGCCACCACCGCCATTTTGACCGTGTCACAGGTTCCGTCAAGCCCAGAAAATTCCACAAAAGGGAAGAGAGGTGGAGATGAGGGTGGGGCTGTAAGGCTGGGATCAACTGATGACACCCGGTCGAACTAGCTACATGCTAACCTGAAGCTAACCCAGAGCTAACGCGGAGGTGGGAGCTAAGCTAATGAAGGTAGCAACCTAGCTACAACTGGAGTTAACTGTGCACAACATCAGAGCTTCTGAGTCAGAGCTACGCCGGGCTGACCACTGGGTAAAACCAGGTGGAACACAGAGGTCTCCGAGACCTCCACAAGCCGGCAGCCGCACAGCAGACAAGCACCGCTGCTATCTGAGATGCGCAGAACTGCCGCTGGGGAGAACCGGGTGGAAAGGTTTCCATCCCAGAGCTCCACAAGCCGTCAGCCCGCGCAGCACACAGAAGCAGCGATCAGACAGAGATGTGCCGAGCCGCGGGGAGAAGTGGCGTATTTTGGCGGTTCTGGCTTGCCATAAGAACCAGCCGTCAGCCCGCGCAGCAGACAGAAGCTGCGATCAGACAGAGATGGACCGGGCTGCAGGGAGGGGATAAGGGTGGAAAACATCGGTCTCCCGAGAGCTCCACAAGCCGATAGTCGGAACCCAGCTCCACCAACATGTTATATTTCAACCCATTTTCTGAAGTGCAGCATTATGTTAAATGCACTGGGTTTTACCCTATTACATTTAAATTTCATGGTTAAACAGTACATGTTAAAATCTAAGCTCAGCTCGGCAGTGACCTAAAATACATAAATATAATTTTACTTACCGAAAAAAAATGAAGTGGAGACTCCTTGGACGCTCTATTAGTGCAATTAATGCCACAGCAAATCATTTTGTCCAACAATTGCACAAAAAATATCCAAACAAGAATACACAAACACAGAGACTCAAAATCCCGGAACAGTTTCCAAGCCAGGCCGAGGCTCTACTGAGGCCTTTCCACGGAGCTAACTCTGTGGTCACGTGGGTCTGATGCTCATTAATTATACAAAATTTTAGGCTTTTAATACACTTAAACAGAAGAGTGAGAAAAATAATTCACCCCCTCAGAGTTGTAAACTAGATAATTTAAACCAAAAACATGTTTTGGTACCAGGCTGTAAACATGTTTATTTCTGCTGTGAAATTGGTATTTTTAATATGGGAGTCAATGAGGATTTGCTCATTTCTGACACCAGCCCCTAGTGGATGAGGGTGGAACTGCAATTTATTTCACTTCCGGGTTTGACTCAGTCTCAGAGCTGCATTGTGGGGGCCTGGTTCAAATAAATCCAGAGACTTTAAAAATGAGAGCTAATTCGTCCCTGCTTGATGCTCAGCTTAAAGGGGTTGGGTTGGGGGTTAAATCACCAAATAGTAACCAAGCATGGTGACAGCTGTTAAATACACACATGTAATTTCATCAGTGTGTGATGATGACTAATTGGAGTTTCACTTTAATACACTTTATTTTAACTTTAACACACTCTAGCTCATCACACAATGGCTGCGGTGAGCTAAATTATAGCCAGAGCTGCTCTGGGCGCACTGATGAAGGTGAGGTTGATGTCACCAGTCCCTCTGACCGCCACCGGCAGCCAAGTCATCATCAGACCACCACCGCCACGTTTGGCTGTTTGTATGGTGTTCTGTTTCAGAGGGGAAGTGTTAGTTTTTGGGGCTCAACCATTACATTTTTGGTAAATCTAATACAGACCTTTATGCTTGTTATGGTCAGCAGAGGTTTTTTCCTTCAAACGTCTCCATGGTTACTAGTTTTTGGCCTGTGTCTCTTTCTTATTGATGAATTTTACCAAGTGAGGCCTGCAGTGCTTTAGATGTTTTTCTAGTGATTCTTGTTCTCGGATGTCTAAGGCCTGGTGTGTAGCTTTTTGAGATCTTTTAGTCTACTTCATACTGTTAAACAGAATCATTTAAAACGTTTATCTGTATTTCTACTGATCTGGCAGTAATTCATCATCATAATTAGAAAAATACTTTTTGTTTTTACTTGAGGGTTTGTTTTTATGATATTGAACTCGTCGTCGTCTTCCTCCGCTTATCCGGGTCCGGGTCGCGGGGGCAGCATCCCAATTAGGGAGCTCCAGGCCGTCCTCTCCCCGGCCTTGTCCACCAGCTCCTCCGGCAGGACCCCAAGGCGTTCCCGGACCAGATTGGAGATGTAACCTCTCCAACGTGTCCTGGGTCGACCCGGGGGCCTTCTGCCGGCAGGACATGCCCGAAACACCTCCCCGGGGAGGCGTCCAGGAGGCATCCTGACCAGATGCCCAAACCACCTCAACTGGCTCCTTTCGATCCGGAGGAGTAGCGGTTCTACTCCGAGTCCCTCCCGAATGTCCGAGCTCCTCACCCTATCTCTAAGGCTGAGCCCGGCCACCCTACGGAGGAAACTCATTTCGGCCGCTTGTATCCGCGATCTCGTTCTTTCGGTCATTACCCAAAGCTCATGACCATAGGTGAGGATTGGGACGTAGATCGACCGGTAAATCGAGAGCCTGGCTTTCTGGCTCAGCTCCCTCTTCCCCACGACAGATCGGCTCAGCGTCCGCATCACTGCAGACGCCGAACCAATCCGCCTGTCGATCTCCCGATCCCTCCTACCCTCACTCGTGAACAAGACCCCGAGATACTTAAACTCCTCCACTTGAGGTAGGACCTCTCCCCCGACCCGGAGGTGGCAAGCCACCCTTTTCCGGTCGAGAACCATGGTCTCAGATTTGGAGGTGCTGATCCTCATCCCAGCCGCTTCACATTCGGCCGCGAACCTACCCAGCAAGAGCTGAAGGTCAGAGCTGGATGAAGCTAGGAGGACCACATCATCCGCAAAAAGCAGAGACGAGATTCTCCTGCCACCAAACTCGACACACTCCACACCACGGCTGCGTCTAGAAATTCTGTCCATAAAAGTGATGAACAGAACCGGTGACAAAGGGCAGCCCTGGCGGAGTCCAACCCTCACTGGGAACAGGTCCGACTTACTACCGGCTATGCGGACCAAACTCACGCTCCTCTGGTAAAGGGACTGAATGGCCCTTAACAGAAAGCCACCCACCCCATACTCCTGGAGCGTCCCCCACAGGGTGCCCCTGGGGACACGGTCATAAGCCTTCTCCAAATCCACAAAGCACATGTGGATTGGTTGGGCAAACTCCCATGCCCCCTCCATCACCCTTGCAAGGGTATAGAGCTGGTCCACAGTTCCACGGCCAGGACGAAAACCACATTGCTCCTCCTCTATCTGAGATTCAACTATCGATCGGACCCTCCTCTCCAGTACCTTGGCGTAGACCTTTCCCGGGAGGCTGAGGAGTGTGATCCCCCTATAGTTGGAACACACCCTCAGGTCACCCTTCTTAAAGATGGGGACCACCACCCCGGTCTGCCACTCCCTAGGAACTGCCCCGGATGACCACGCAATGTTGTAGAGACGTGTCAACCATGACAGCCCTACAACATCCATAGCCTTGAGATACCCAGGACGAACCTCATCCGCCCCCGGGGCTCCGCCGCTGTGTAGTTGTTTGACTACCTCAGCAACTTCTGCCCCCGAGATCGGACAGTCCATCCCCAGGCCTCCCAGCTCTGGTTCCTCCTCAGAATGCGCATTGGTGGGATTGAGGAGCTCCTCAAAGTATTCCTTCCACCGTCCGACTATAGCCTCAGTTGACGTCAGCAGCTCCCCATCCCCACTGTAAACAGTGTGAGCGAGTTGCTGCCTTCCTCTCCTGAGGCGCCGGACAGTTTGCCAGAACCTCTTTGGAGCCGATCGATAGTCTTTCTCCATGGCCTCACCAAACTCCTCCCACGCCCGAGATTTTGCCTCGGCAACTGCCACTGCTGCACCCCGCTTGGCTATCCGGTACCTGTCTGCTGCCTCCGGAGACCCACAGACCAGCCACGCCCTGTAGGCCTCCTTCTTCAACCTGACGGCTCCCCGAACCTCTGGTGTCCACCAGCGGGTACGGGGGTTGCCACCACGACTGGCACCGGCCACCTTACGACCACAGCTAGCAACAGCCGCCTCGACAATCGCAGAGTGGAACAAGGCCCACTCGGACTCAATGTCCCCCACTGCTCTCGGGACGTGGTCAAATATATTGAACTTGTTTTATTTATTTATTTATTTATTTATTTATTTGCTGATCTGAAACATTTAGTGTGAGAAAAAGTAGAAACAAAACAAATCTGTTAATAGATAAGGATGACAGATCTGAACATCGCTGATTGTAAACAAAAAATATGCAAAAGAAGCAACCCTGTTAGAAAACAAGATGAAAACAAACAACTAACTTGTAGAAACAGAATCACTGATCAGTGTGTCTGATTGTAAACACTGTGTGTCAGCAGAGACAGGAGGACTAAGGCGAACATGAGTGTGTGTCATGGTGTGGAGGTTTGGCTGCACTTATAAAAGTTGATAAAAGTAATTGTGCTTTACACAACAGCCCTGATGTCATGTGCTCTCCTTCACACACAGCCAGTGCAAGTAGTCAAATTTACAGTAATCCTTTAATTTCACGTCTTATTTTATTTTATTATATTATTTAGTTTATTACCAAATCTTAGCAGTTCAAGAAGCATCATCCATCACAGATCCTCTGTAGCGTGCTGCAAAGTGCAGCGCCGTCCCTTCAAGAGGCTGCTCTGGTTGAGCGTTTTTGTGCTCAAACAAAACTTTTTTTCTTGGCGCCGTGGAAATAAATGGAAGTAAAAATAGTAGTAGAAACAACGCATTCCAAGCCGGTGACAGATCCACGTTTGCCTATTTAGTTTAAACGTTGCTGTGCTCCTGCGGCCACATGGAGAAATATTGGTGGGAGGTGTATTCCCAGAAATGTGCCTCTTCTATTTTTTTTTCTCTTTCTGCGCTCTGAAAAGGATAATTGCTCATCTGAGTTTAAACATGACGCCTCTCTCTCCCTTTCCAATGACAACATGAAATTATTGTGCATTCTTTAGAGAAGAGCTGGGCTGACCTCCTCTTCTTTCCTCGGAGTGTTTGTGCGTGGGGAGGCAGACAGACGATGAGGACGTATGTCTCTGTGTGTGCTCATTGTAAATACATGATGATTCTGTGTAAGTGGTGTACAAGCTGTGGGTATTAGCTCTAAAAACGAGTACACAACACAAGAGGGAGTTTTGTCTACAAAGGAGAGGATTTTGTTTGTGGAGTGGCTGGAGGAAAAATGTAGAGGAGGCAGAAAGGGGGTCTGAACAGAACTGTTTAGATGTTTTGTGAGTCAGACTTCAGCAATGAAGGAGTTACAGGGGCCATGAATGAGAGTGCATGTTTATGTGGTGCACTTTCCTACAGTTTAACCTTTTCAACCATTACTGCTCTTACTCAGGAAGTAGTCCCTCTGCCTCGGGTTCTGTCCAACTAAAAAACAGACCATGTGTGCAGGAAAGAAGGTTAAAAGCATGACCCACCTTAACTGGAATCCTTTGTAGTTTGATAGTGCTATGCACATAGCCCTCCAGTGATTACTGTGTTTACACTGAGGACATGAGGGTTGAGTTTTGTCGCGCGTGCTGGCACAAACCTGTTATCTCCATCACCAGACAAGGGAGGCTAATTAGGCTAAGACTAGCTTTCTGGAGCAATGCCTGAATTCAAATGCTCTATTTTCAGGGCAGAAACAAAACCAGCATTCTAACCTGTCGCTGACTTTCCACCACGAGCCAAATGTGTCAGAGGAGGCTGTTGCATGCACGCAAGTAGCTTTTTCCTGTTTGTGCAGCTGCTTTATTAAATGAAAAAAAGCCTGATTAATTAGCCATAGCAGGATAGAAGTTAGATGAAGGGAAAATACCCCAGTTTTAAACACTGTGTGTGCACCTGGTGGAACTCAAAGCCCTGTGATCGCTGACCCCTTTGAGACAAACGTCTAAGCAGGAGAGAGGAGGTGGTTTACCAACCAGGCGGATTTGCAGCGATGCATGCTGATTGTGTTTTAATAGGAAGATAAAACAGTGGGATTTTACAGCCAGCTCGTAAATGCTGCTAATTTTGCTGCAGCTGTTTTTATCTTGACTGTAACTTTTTCATCTTAAATGAATTGAAAGCTTCTTGTAATGAAAAAAAAAGTTTAATTAAAAAAATTGTTTCCATGGATGTTGGCAACAAATAAAAGCTTTAGTTTAGTTTTTAACTTTAAAATTTATTTTGTACTTATCAGGATTTGGTATGGATCTCAGCCATGGCATTTTTGCATGTGTGGGTTTGCTTTGAGTACTCCAGCTTCTTCCCACAGACCAAAAACATGCCTGTCAGGCTGATTGTAGACTCTAAATTACTGCAATGCCCTTCTAACTGGTCTTCCAGTCTTTACTGTGAGACCTCTTCAAATGGTCCAGAATGCAGCGGCGTGTCTGGTCTTCAATCAGCCAAAAAGCCAATCACCCCTCTGTTCATTGAGCTCCACTGGCTACCACTAGCAGCACGCATCAAATTCACATTGCTAACACTAGCATACTCTCTACTGTTCACTCCTTGTTCTCTCCTCTCCATGATTGATGTCAAGTTGTTGTTGTTGTTGTTGTTAGCCTCAAGGGCAACATGCCGATAATCACTTGTAAGTCTCTTTGGACAAAAGCGTCTACCAAATACATAAACATAAACATAAATTGTGCATAGGCGTGAGTGAGTATGTGAATGGTTGTTTTTCTCTTTGTTCCTGTGATGGACTGGAGACCTGCCCTGGGTGTCCCGTCTCTCACCCAAAGACCAGCTCTTGGCAACCTTAGTGAGGATGATCATTAATATGGAAAGATGGATCCTTTAAAGAGATTTCTGTGGAAAATGACTGCAGAAAGATCAAATTTGCAGCTCTACAGGCTAGAATTAATTCAAATTCAGCTTAAAGTGACATTGTGTAGTTTTTACCATTAATCTTAGAACTTTTTATTATGATGTATGCACATAACAAAATTGGGTTTGATGTAAAAATATCAATAAATAAACATGATAATAATAAAACCTATTAAAATAAGTGAAACAGGATTAAAACAAAGTTAAAAGGATAAAATCGGTCATGTACACAATGAATCAGTGGGGTGAGATGGATTCTACAGCTCTAGGGAAGAAATTGCTTCCCAGTCTGGTGGTGCGTATCTTTATGTATCTGTACCACTTCCCAGAGGGGGGACGGAATGAACAGTTCATATCCCGGATAAGTCGGGTCCATGGCAAAACATATGGTCCTCCTCTGAAGCTGGCCAGCACTAAGTCCTTCCTGTCCTCTACTGTGCAGCTTCCATACCATACAGTTACACTGAAAGAGAGAAAAGTCTCTATTACAGCCCTCTAGAAGTTTATGAGCAGATGAGAGGAGAGTCCAGCCCTCTTTCGTGTGATGGAATAGTGAAGAATAGTCTACGTTGGGCTTTCTTTACCAGGTAGGAGGTGTTCAGGGTCCAGGTCAGATTAGATGTAATGCAGTGGTGGACAGTCAGGGCCAGCAAAGCCTTCTCTGCTGACCTAAACTTACTCAGAAACATAAATGTATTTTTTTTCCTTTGGTAAATATTTTTAAATAAAAAAATGTTCACTGGTCTATTTTCTTTATGTCCTATTATACCCACTTGGCTGCACTGCTTCCAGTGTTAAAATATCAAGGTTGGGTGTTATCCAATCAGATTTAAGCTAGCTTGTGTTTTCAGGCAGATTAAGTCTGCCCTAGGCCTTCAGAATCAATCGAGAAGCCCACTGTCCGCTGTAAGTGAACAGAGACGAGCCAGTTGTGATTGCCAATCAGCTCACGAGTCAGCGTAGCCCAGGCCTCGCGCAAAGGTTGACATGAACACATCCTGTGATTGGATACGCAGTAGTTTGAACTTTTCGCCAGAATTACGACCGGACAGACACGGCTTTCAGCATTAGCCTCCATGTCCATAGAAAAGGATCTACTCATGGACCTGAAGCGCCCAGATAAACTGTACAGAGCCATTGAGGTTTTCTTGAGGAAAGAAAGAAGGATGGATTTTATTTTCAAATGAGCAGGAGAGGAGGAGCTCCATGCTGGACATTTATGTTGGTGAGTAGAAACATTTTATTAGTATTTTTTAATGTTTTGTCATTTTATTTCGTTAATGATCAATAAATGGTAATGAAATAAAATGGCTAAATGAAATTATTCTATGTGTTCTGTTTCTATTGTTGGGGTCCTGCCCTCATGAGAAAATTACTACGCAGTATTTTCTCCAAAGGACTATGCAATCTACGCCCTGAAGCGTAGACAATAAAGCATATTGAAATCAGCGCCAGAAGGGACTCCATGTCCCACGATCCTCTGCAGCCGGCAGCAGCTTGATGATGTCATCACGCGATGCCAAGTCTGACCGGCCCGGTGGATACTGGCCCCTACAGAGACTGCCCGCTGGACGAGTCTATAAAGCCGAGGCGCAGAGCGGAACTCGTCCTCTTCCCGTCCAGTTCATCTGGTGTAAGGAGACCCCCCGCCTCTGCTCCTACTGCTCCGGATGGCGTGTGCATGAGGCCTAGCTGCTGAGATCAACGGACCAACGCCATCTGATCTGCTCATCCCCGGACACAGAGGGACACCTTGTGTTCGTTCATTCAACATATTTTTTTTTCCTTTTTTTATCTCTCTCTTTCTCTCCTGCTTCTCTAATAGTCCAAAACAAGCGGTCGGCCACGTGACTGCTTTAAAATAACAGACGGTCTTTCTCTTCCGTACTAAAAGCGCCAACGGACCATCTCGAAGTAAGCTCCGTTTCTTTTATTGTTTAATATCTAAGTTTGTTTATGCTGTGGCCAGGCTGACAGACTGTTTAGATATGTAATTTGCCTTTATGACTGATCTGTTTTTTTTCTTGATATTTGTGAAGCGATTTGAAGTGTTTTGATTAAGTTTACTGTGAACGTTTGCTCACACCGTCAAATACGCGTCTGATCAGGGTCCCACACCCACTGATTGTGCATGTTTGGGAAGACAAGCTAAATTCCACACACACACACAGTTCGATCCTTGGTTCAGCCAAACAAAGGATCCGCCATTTTATTTTCAAAACTCCCTCCAGTTTGGTAATCAGTCTATCTCTGCCTGATTACATCATCAAGCAGCCTCACCATTGCTTGATCACATCACCATCTCACCCCACCGGTCTGATTAGATTGTTACTTCACATTATCATTCCATGGTTTCATTGCTTGTTGTTTGTTTGATAAAATCAATTGGTTGATATTGATTGGCTAGTGCTTTGAAGGAGCTGAGGTGATAATATTAGTTAATAAATGTTATTGCCAATTAAGTTTTGTCTCAAGTGAATTTGTCTGTGTTGGATAGAATATGACCGCTGCTCGTTAAAATAATTTTATGAACTTTAGTGTCATGATGTGGGGGTGGAGATGGCAGACCATGTGTGGTGGAGGGTTTCAGGAGGCAGAAGAGCAGGCACGGATGAAATAAAAATGGATTTAATAGCAACGGGAGTGACAGGACAAAACGAGACATGCACATACAATGATCCGACAAAGGACAGGAGCAAAACAGGTGGTATAAATACACAAGGCTAATTAGGAAAACATGGGCAGGTTAGCGAGGGACAGGTGAGAACAATATGGACTAATCAGGGCAGGAAAGAGACACAGTCAGGAGGGCAGGGGCAGATCGTGGCAGTACCCCCCCCCCCCCCCCCCCCCTTAAGGGGCGGATACCAGACGCCCACAATGCCACATAACCCAGTAGACTCGGGACACAGGAACTCCAGACTTGGGACCAGGAAACTCAGGAACTCCAGTCTTGGGACCAGGAAACGGGAACACTAGACTTGGGACCAGGAACAGACTCGAACACTTGACCAGGAACAGACTTGAACACTTGACCAGGAACAGACTCAAACACTTGACCAGGAACAGAAGACTTGACCAGGAACACAAAGACTTGACCAGGAACACGAAGACTTGACCAGGAACACGAAGACTTGACCAGGAACACGAAGACTTGACCAGGAGAACTTGACTGGACAGGAAACAAATTGAAGCAGCAGGCATGGGACCCAGCAGGAATTGCAGCAGGCATAGGACCCAGCAGGAACTGCAGCGTGAAGGATCTGCAGGCATAGACCCTGCAGGCGTGGACCAGGAAGTGGGACGAAACAGCAGGAGTGACGCGAGGAAACCAGGAGCGGTAGCAGGTACTCGACCACAGTTCTGAGCAGGTGCACACTGTGACTCGACAGGATCCACAGGCAGGCTCGGGTGAAGGGAAGCAGACTTGGAGCGGAAGACCAGCCCTACCACCCTGGAGAATGTTGGCGTGCGTAGGGGGTTTTACCTCCATCAGGAAACTCAAGGAACCGCAACTTCCGTGAAGAACAGGACGGGGCAAAACAGCAGGAGAGGAGAATGACCCCGACCACCCCGAAAACAGCTAGGATGCGCCGAAAAACCAAAAACTCCAGGCCGAAATCTCCCTCCGCTGAAAGGGACAAAAAGAAAAAATAATCCTCCAGAACAGAATGGAAAGCTCACCACTGGTCCAGGTTGGTCAGATCATTCTGTCATGATGTGAGGGTGGAGATGGCAGACCATGTGTGGTGGTGGGTTTCAGGAGGCAGAAGAGCAGGCACGGATGAAAAATAAAAATGGTTTAATTGTAGAACGGGAGCGACAGGACATAACGAGACATGCACATACAATGATCCGACAAAGGACACGAGCAAAACGGGTGGTATAAATACACAAGGATAATTAGGAAAACATGGGCAGGTTAACGAGGGACAGGTGATAACAATATGGACTAATCAGGGCAGGAGAGAGACACAGTCAGGAGGGCAGGGGCAGATCGTGGCATTTAGACAGATTGTTAGAGGTTTGGAATCATTTTTCCCCTGCATAAAGGGGTGGTGCCCTGAGGCATATCCACGGATATCCTAATTATGTAATAAATCGGTAAATATTTCCATATTTACGGATTTTATTGGTGAATCCAAAGGGTAAGTAAAGCTTACAAATTATTTGTTAGCTAATAACCACAACACTATGCAATTTATATTGTGTATAACGTGGTGTGCACAGCTGCGCCAACATGTTCAATTGTTTCACGATGCCATTTTCTCCAAAACAAATGCAAGTAATGTGTTTGCTTTACTTATTTATTTTGCTGTCTCATCTCTTAAACCCGTCTTTCATTTTTGAGATTTGACAGTGTCCGTGGTCTTAGTTTCCTACTCTCAATTGGCAATGTGAGTTTGATTTTAAAGGCTCTGGAAATTACGTGTCTTGACCAGCCACTGGTGTGTGTGTGTGTGTGTGTGTGTGTGTGTGTGTGTGTGTGTGTGTGTGTGTGTGTGTGTGTGTGTGTGTGTGTAAGGTTTCTCCAGGTTATTAATTTAGATTGGACTGAATAGGAACTCACCGAAGGCCCAGGGGTGGAAAGCACCGCCCGCCACTGATGTAATGTAAGAATCTGATGTTTTCAACCTGCTCCATCACTTCAACGTGTACAAGGAGAGGGGTGTGTTCTCTCTTCCTGGGCCTCCTGTAGCTCACTATAACCTCCTTAGTTTTGTTGGTATTCAAGACCAGGTTGTTGAGTGAACATCATTTGGTCAGATTTTGAATCTCCTGTCCAAGTGTGTCTCATTATTGTCTGAGATGAGACCCACCACGGTGGTATCATCTGAAAAATTCACAACCAGATGGCATAACACTCCCGTGTGAGCATGATGAAAAGGGGTGGGCTGAGCACACAGCCCTGTGGGGTGCCTGCGTTCAGAATCAGGGTAGAAGATGTAGAGCTCACCAACCTCACTGCCTGAGGCCAGCCTGATAGGAAGACTCTGATTCAGTAGCACAGTCATGTAGGCAGTCCCATATTGTGGTGCTTCAGTTTTAGCTAATCTGGTAACACCAATCAAAATGTTGTTGAAAAAGAATTAAACGATGCCCAGTTGTTGAAAAATGTTTGTGGCTTTGTAATATATAACCATGAAAATCAGTTCTAAATACATGGAAGAGTGAAGACGACACAATAGATGCAATGTGTCCTTCTGTGAGAGCCTGTGAGGAAAAAATGAATTTACTAATTTGTAACAAATTATTCCAAAACTTTCACTGTTCATAAAAGTAGTTTCTTTACACAACTACCTCTTTGCAAGTTGATAGTGATAAAAGGTGGTCTGACGTGCTTTTCATTTTGCTAGACGTTAAATGATCTGACAAAGTACTTGTAGGTCGCTACTGTATGCAACTATAGGTCATTCATCCCCTAGTAAGCAGTAAGCAGTAAGAGTATAACTCCTCAGTTTAACTGGTACTGGCATTGTCCTCTTTTACAATAACATCAATGCAATATTCAGTATTTGTTCAATACTTGTGCAATACCAGATGTATATTAATATGTATGTGTCCCTTATGCTGCATAGTTCTAAAAACCCAAGTTTCCTTTTTATTCATTGTTTTTAGTGGATGAAGATTGCAATAATAGCTCACTGCTTTTGTGAGTTTACCTGTAATCTTGTTATTATTTTTCTTCTTCCTTTTCTCTAAGTGTTTGTGCTGCTATAGCATTTCCTCACTGTGGGATTATTAAAGTCTATTATATTCTGTTGTATTCTATTGTATTGTATTGTATTCTATTGTATTCTATTCTATTCTATTCTATCATCATCACCATCATCATCATCATCATCATCATCTTCATCATCATCATCAATGTCCTCTTCCAGGTTGTTCACCTGCTGGTTAAAGAGTTAAAATGGTTTGTTTAAGGAGTCTGAACTATATTCTCTATTTCATCTAGCCTGACCTCAAAAATATAATTAGAGGAAGTTTTTTTTTCTCCTAATCCATCAGTGGAATTTGAACATAAATAAACTAATGGCAGTGTTTAAATAGATCAGGTTCACTCACAGTGATTCATGAGAACCGAAACCACAGTCTGTCTGGAAATGGAACAGACTGGTGATTAAGGAGATAATCAGCTCCCTCTCCAACACCCCGTCCTACCACACAGGTTGTGCAGGACATCTGTCCTCTGTGAGCGCACTAGGATGTCAGTGTCTGAGTGGAGAATGTTTGGAATTTGCCCTTCTGGTCAGCAGGTCTGTGAAGTGGTCACTTAGGCCTGTGTTACTTGGTGATAAAGGCATCTGGTTCCACCTTTCTCACCTCTGTGAGTGTCTCCTTGGATCAAGCCTGAGAATTTCCTACCTCAGGAGTTACGACTCCGACCTCCAGGTCAGCCAGTTGGGGACCACCCTTGTTCAAACGTATCACCTCTCATATTTTCAGAGGGGTTTGCAGCATCCCAAAGATGACATCAGCTGCTAGGAATGTCTGCCAGTTCACTCATCTTTCCCACACTGATCAGCTTTGTGTGTCATTTGAGTAAAAGATTTGTGTTTTATAATGGAGACCTGCAGGAGGATGTGTGTATGTCTGTGTCTTCTTTGATGTTTTAAGTACTGAATGTCTCAGATGTTCAGAGGAACAAGTAACAGCAGCTCCGCAGTGATGAAAGACAGAATATGTTTTCTGGAATGATTGAAAAATGTGTTGCATAATAAAAACGTGCAACACTGTACACTTTTATTGATGTAAATAAAAACATGTTTTCTGCTGAGAATGAAAGTTATTCTTGCACACATACAGTAAATCATAGCCTACTGGTATACATTTGAGCTGTTTTAACCCTCCCGCTCTCTCAAAGTTGTCAAATCTACCCCGCCAACACTGAAGGGGCCCCCAAATGGAACATACAAGTGATGAGCACTGTGTGTGTGCGTATGTGGAAGTGTGTGCATGCACCATTGCTTGTGGTGCTTTATGGTGGAGAACTGTGCAATGCCTTTGCCTCAGCAAGGACTTCAAATCCCAATTACAATCATTCATCTGCAAGTTTATGTTATTTTTTTGCATGACAGCTTTTATCGTCAGGCACAACAAACAATCTTCTCTTTTTTTCCCCCTTTTATACCTCATGAGTATTTAGGGCGAACAAACCTAGGGAGATAAAAAGAGAAAAAAAGCAAAAGAATATCCACCATCACACAGATTGAGGAATGATCCAGGGGCGACTCACCAGTCTGTCTTCCATGAAAGACACCCTCAGAAATTACCCCCCAACCCAACAAACCGCAGCTGCCTGAAGGAGATTAGCATCTTTGCTGGGAGAGAAAGCACAGAGCCATCCAAATGTCACCATGAGTGAGCATCAAACAGGAGTTACCTGTAGTTACTGAACTGTTGATTTTATTTGAAACCCAACCCTTCCCAAAGGAATGTCTTCACCGGCAACTTGGCAGACAGCACTGACCTTAATATCTCACTCGCTCATTTTCTTAACTGCTTACCCCTCCATGGGGTCACAGAGAGCTGCTGCCTGTCTCCAGGTGGGGGACACCCTGGACAGGTTGCCAGTCCATCCCAGGGTCAGACAGAGACAAACAACCATTCAAAAACACATCCAGACATCAAGTAACCTGACATGTATGCTTTTGGTCTGTGGAAGAACCCCTGAACACTCGAAGAATATCCACTCATGCATGGGGAGAACAAGCATTAGCAGAAAAGCGCTGCCGGGAATCAAACCTGCAACTTTCTTATTGCTGCTGCACAACAACTTCATCAAGCAGCCACTTGTCTAGGCTTTTTCTTTTCTTAAATCATATCTAAAAAGCATGTATTCGTTCCCCGAAGCTACTTTTAATCCCTCCATCATGAGGACCTCCAGATCTCCTCATATTTGTCTCTGATCCCACAAGCATGCCTAGAACTGAAATACGCTTTTATTTATCTGTGGGAATCTGTCATCATTCTAACAACTGTTGTAGGAGCACAAGACGGGAGCAGAATGAAAGGAGGAATATACGGAGCAAGGGATGAGAAAGGAAGGGGAAAGGGTCACTACTCCAAGAGCGATTACCTCAGTGCTCAGCACTTCATTACCTTGGGTCTCGTGTTGTTTTATGTGCATTGCTGTGTCCTAGGTGGGCTGTAATGAGATAGTGAATGTCAGGCCACACATACCCCTGGGAAGTTTTTTTTTTTTTTACTTTCTTCCTTTTGCAAAGAGACAACAGTATAGACCACCCTGGCAGTGGTTAATGTAGACTTGGTCATTCCATTGAATCACCAAGTGACTCAAATCGTGTGAAGGTGAAACAAACCAAACATGTGGGATCAAAGTAGTGGGCTTATCTTTCCAAACAGGCTGCTGAAAGTCTCGTGATGGATAGATTCAATGAAGATGAAATCCACATTAATGAGCCCAAAGTCTTGCATTTCCTAAAAAAATAGCCCATAACACAGATGGTCTTTGCAGGGTTATAGGGAGGTCTTCAAACACAGTAGAATAGAATAAAATAGAATAGAATAGATTTTATTGATCCCACAATAGGGAAACTCACTTGTTACAGCAGCACAAACACTTAGAGAAAAGGAAGAAGAAAAATAACAAGATTACAGGTAAACACAAATAGGCAGTAAGCTATTATTGTAACCTTCAATCACTAAAAACAATGAATAAAAAAAAAGAAACATGGGTTTCCAGAACTATGCAGCACAAGCAACACAGACACACTAACGTACATCTGGTATTTGAACAAGTATTGATTACATACTGAGTTTTGCATTGATGTTATTGTGTAACAGGATAATGCCAGTACCAGTTAAACTGAGGAATTATGCACTCTCACTGCAGTGGGCTCCATGAAAGAGCACAATAGGTTGACAATGGTTTGGAGTGTGGCTTATTATTGTGACGGCAGCATATCTGTGTTGTGGAAAAGCAGAAGTTAAAGCAGGACTGGCAACACTGACCTCATGCCTACGTGACAACCCAATCACATACTTCGTTTTAGGTAGACATGATCTTCTGGTACACAGCTGCATCCCACCTGACTGATAGCTGTGCCAGGACAGGGCGTGGTGGTATGATTGTCATGAGAACATGCCGAAAAGGGGCACAGAAGTCTCAGGGGCAGAAAATAATATGATAAACCAGATAGAAGAGGGTCTTGCTGGTCTTTTTTAGGTTTAGAGGCAGCAGTAGCTCAGCAGGTAGAGCAGGTTAACCAGTAATCAGAGGGTTTCTGTTCCAGCTCCATCCAGGAAATTCTGCTGTTGTGCCACTACACCACCCCACTTGCACCCACAGCCCTCAGTGTCTAAGTGCAGTTTAAAATTGGAAGTGGGCACCGGCACTTGGGATGAGGCTGAGAAATCCCCCTGCCAACTGCCGTTGAATGTGCTCACTCCCAAGGCCCTGTGTGTTTGTGTGGAATGTCGTTGGTGGAAGTGTTTAAGGTGCAAATAAGGTGCCACAGGAATGCGGAAATGGGGTCCATACCCGCACTCCCTGACTTGTCCGCCCCCAAGGTCCTATGTGCATGTTTGTGTGATGATGTGAGGGATCAGGAGGAGAGAAATATGCAGGGATGGGGAGGAATGGCTGGTTGGGCTTAGCCCTCCAGGGAGCCAGCTCCCCTACTGGCCCCAATAGGCACCTCTGTTGTCAAAATGCCACCCAGGGCATGGAGACCCCAGCCCATCCTGCCAGGGCCCAAAGCAGCAGCATCACAGAGCCTCACGGAGTCCGAGGGCACCAACCCAGCCTCACCCCAGCAGAATATCTACACCCATCCCTGCATTTGCACAACTTCAAGATTATATAAGACATAGGACATCCAGGTAAGGTTGGGTCCTCCTGGCATATGGCAGTCAGAACCATGTGAGCCAAAGATGTTTCAATCGGGACATTGTCCAGGTTTCCTAGTAAACAAAGAGAAGGGGAGGTTGGGATGTGACATTTCAGACATTTTGACAGGTCTTCACATAGTCTACCCATAAATTCCTGGACAAGTGGACAGGATCACAGTGCGTGGATGTACAGAAATTGTCAGGAATGTTGTTTGCGCAGTGTGTACAGGTGTCAGATGACACAAACCCCATCTTGAACATCCGATGACCTGTATAGTGTACTCTGTGTAGAATTTTGTACTGAATTAATTGTAAATTGGGGTGTCTGATCATTTTAAAAGTTTTTAAATTTCTGGTCAAAGCTGACTGATAGATCCACCTCCCATTTTTCAATAGGGATTGCTATTCTATCGTCTATTTTGGACAGTGTCTTATATACTTTAGACAGTAGTTTGGGGGGTTGAGATCATAGAAGTCTAATACCCTTGGTGGTGTTTGTAATTCTATTTTATTGAGCTTAACCAGCTCAGTGGCCTAGTGGTAGTGTCCGCCCTGAGACTGGGAGATCGGGGTTTGATTCCTTTTCGCTCGTACCAAAGACTTTGAAAAATGGGACCCAATGCCTCCCTGCTTGACACTCAGCATTACGGGGTTGGATTGGGGGGTTAAACCACCAAATGGTTCCCGAGCGCGGCTGTGTCTGCAGCTCACCCCTCCCCCCGGGGATGGGTCAAATGCGGAGAACAAATTTCGCACGCACACGAGTGTGTGTGACAGCTAATGGGACTTTAACTTGACTTTAACTTTAAATTTTGTTTGACTACAGATTTAATTTGGTGATATTCTAAAAAGCTATTCTTATCTATTCCAAATTGGGAGACTACTCTATTAAATGGGATGGAGTCCAATCATTCATATATGTGTTCCAGGTATAGGATTCCTTTATTTTTCCAGTCTGGAAGGTTCATCATTTTGTTATTTGCAAAATATCAGGATTATTCCAGATAGGTGTGCGTCTGCATGGTATTACTGAAGATGCTGTCATTTTTAAATACTCCCACCATGCTGTCAGAGAGGTGCTGATACTAATACTTTTGAAGCCTTCATGTTTTCTCATGCTTGAGCTAATAAATGGTAAGTCTGAAAGCTCGATCATATTGCAAAGTGTCTGTTCTATATCTAACCAGGACTCATCTAGTGGGTTATCTTGCAACCATCTTGGTATATATTGCAGCCTGTTGGCTAAGAAATAATTATTAAAGTTGGGTAGATCCAGTCCTCTGAAGCGTTTTTAAGCTAATTCGTGGAGGTTTATCCTGCCAAAGGAATTTGGTAATTGAGGAGTCCAGAGATCTAAACCAGTCAGCTGGTGGTTTGTTTGGGATAATTGAAAATAAGTAACTTATTCTGGGTAAGACCATCATTTTAATTGTAGCAACTCTCCCCATGAGTGATATTGGTAAGGATTTCCATCTTGCAAGATCATCTTCCACTTTCTTTAAAAGTGGGATGTAGTTTAGTTTGGTTAGATCTGCCAACTTGGGAGAGACATTAATTCCCAGGTATGTGATATTCCCTGACTCCAATTGATTATTAAGTAAATTGACAAAGGAGAAATTAATTGGTAGAACTGTGGATTTTAACCAGTTTATAGAGTAATCTGAAACTTTTGTAAAATAATTTATCAGTTCTATTGAATGGAACAGAGAGGATTAAGAATTCTGGAGAAAGAGTAAAACATCATCTGCATAAAGACTGATCTTATGTTATGTTTTATTACACTTTATCCCTTTAATACCTGTTGTTTGCCTAATTGCTGCTGCTAGTGGTGAGAACTCACTGGGGAAGGTTGTTGTTGATTTAGCGTCCAGGAGAAAGCAGAGAGCGTCTTGGCTAGTAGAAGCTAACTGTTAGCATTAGCAACTCCACAGCATGGCAGAACTCCTTTAGGTTTGTGTTCTTTGTGGAGATAAAGCATCAGCGTCATAGAGTAAACAGAGTCAGTGGCGCTGTGAACTAGTCAGAAGCGAAATGTGCAAATATCAGGAAATAGTCCAAATCCAGTCGTGTTCAGCTCAACTCTGCTCTGGCTCACTTCTACTTCCTAAAATAGGAGTGCCAGAGCTTTTATCTACAGAGATTGACTCACAAGGCATTTATTTATACAAGAGACCACACCAAGAACATGAAAAAACTATAGTGACCTTGGTTTTGAATGTTAACAATTCAAAAGTTCTGTTGGTTATTAAACACTGGAGGCTTTTATTGAGAGAATAGAAAATCTTACATCCTCACAAACCCCATCCACATGTTTTAACATGGTAATGTAGCATTTTGTAATTTTCCATCCACAGGTATTTGACCCTTCTTAGCCCATCAATGGTCAATGTAAGAGAGGTGGAGTACATCGTTGCGGTTTCATCATGGCAGATTGCCCAAAAAAAAAAGATTTTTTTTATTATTATTGAAAAATATAAGAAAGTATGTAAAAAATTTCCATACAAAAGATTTGATGTTCACTGAATCCTTAATATTTTTAAAAGCTTTCATTGGCATAAAAAAACTGAAATTATATATTACCATACCATTTTAATTGATATAGCGCATTTAAACAGTGGCGCTGTGAACTAGTCAGAAGCGAAATGTGCAAATATCAGGAAATAGTCCAAATCCAGTCGTGTTCAGCTCAACTCTGCTCTGGCTCACTTCTACTTCCTAAAATAGGAGTGCCAGAGCTTTTATCTACAGAGATTGACTCACAAGGCATTCATTTATACAAGAGACCACACCAAGAACATGAAAAAACTATAGTGACCTTGGTTTTGAATGTTAACAATTCAAAAGTTCTGTTGGTTATTAAACACTGGAGGCTTTTATTGAGAGAATAGAAAATCTTACATCCTCACAAACCCCATCCACATGTTTTAACATGGTAATGTAGCATTTTGTAATTTTCCATCCACAGGTATTTGACCCTTCTTAGCCCATCAATGGTCAATGTAAGAGAGGTGGAGTACATCGTTGCGGTTTCATCATGGCAGATTGCCCCCAAAAAAAAGATTTTTTTTTATTATTATTGAAAAATATAATAAAGTATGTAAAAAATCTCCATACAAAAGATTTGATGTTCACTGAATCCTTAATATTTTTAAAAGCTTTCATTGGCATAAAAAACTGAAATTATATATTACCATACCATTTTAATTGATATAGCGCATTTAAACACAGCATGCAAGCTGACCAAAGTGCTGCCCAGCCAATAATCATAAAAAGATCACTTAAAATAGTTAAAAACAGTCAATACATCGAGATTAAAAACAACCTAAAAACAAATTAAAAAGGGAAATAGAATATTATAATAGAGTCATTGTTCAAAAGCCAAATAATAGAAATAGGTCTTCAATTGTGACTTGAAGACAGCAACGGATGATGACTGACAAATTAAGATGGGTAGAGTATTCCAGAGGACTGGTGCAAATAAATGCTTGACTTACATTCAAATCTAAAACATTTTGCGGATTTGCAATTGTATTGACTTAAAACTAGACTGGCTATAAATACCCAGTTCCTGCAGCAGCTGCTAACAAAATATCCCCTCTGCAAGTGAACATACTGTACCTTAGCAAGTTGTGCTTCTTTTTGTTTTTTCACATGGGAGTCCCATCAAGGTCCAACTTTGTGTGAAACAGTCACTTCTGGAAAGCATCAGACGAAGAGGAAGAAGGGCAGAGTCCCCACCCGTGCTTAAATCAGCCACTGCTGTGTGAGATTGAGGACGGCCAGTCAGCTGGCATTCTGATAAAAGTAGGAGTGGGAAGACTTGAAGGGTGACAGACTGTGAGAAAATGTTGTAGGTAAATAAAGCGATTAGGAATTTCTCTGGTTACAATTGTGTGGCCTTTTTAAATTCACCCCAAAATTCCTATAAGCAAAAATTGCAGAAAGAAATAGTCATGGAAACGGAAAGAGTGCTCAAAAGCAGAAGGGGTGGGGGGGGGTGGGGGGGGGGGGGTGTACACTTTAATCACATAAACATTGACCCATAAAGCAAGAGGAGCAGACACAAGTGGAAACCAGAGGAATGTAAGCCAGCTGGAGGATACATCCAATACATCCATCCATCCAACTCTTTCTGCTGGGTTTCTACTTAGAGCTGTGGGAGAATCGAACTGGGAATGGAGGGGTCGGGAGAAAAAAAGGACTCTCAAACAAAAGCCAAATTGAAGGATGCACAAAAACCAGCAGTGCTAAAACTGTGGAATTAGGTCCCGGAGCAGCCAGGCCGCACTTCTCTGAGCTTTGGTCAAGAATGACTTTGCTTTCCAGCCTTCGCCTCAGCCTTTGGCACCCTGGAAGAGACACCGTTTCCGCTGCTGTCTTTTAATTACCTGAATGGCCGGCTGATGGGACGGCTCAGCCATGGCGTCTGATAGGTTTCCTCACGGTCTCTGCAGTTTTGACTTGACTTGGTCTTACCAGTGTAAATAATGTGAGAATGTCACTTTTCTTGATGGGGATTGTGATCCGTAGCTCTTGAGTCAGGACTAATGTTCAACAAAAGGATTGCATGTAAAAGAAACACTTCCACCTGGCCTCTGAGGAACCAAAGAGTCCATAAACTCAAGTTTTAAGACTTGTTTGTGTTTCATTGTGTTTTCTTCTGTTGCAGCCCTAATGGCCTAGCCTCAAGGAAACCACTCCCTTGTTGAATAAGACTTCATTACCACTTCGAAGCACAGGGTTTATTTATTAAGTGCTGCTCTAAAATACACTCGGATTGTGACCTGAGGGAACAAGCAGCAGCATTGTGTCTGAATGACTCCATCTTGATGAGGGGACATGTAAATGGATGCTCTCTCCTATCACTCAACTGGTTAAAGCAAGCCTGAGGTCTGCATACAGCATTAAAGTGCATTGTCTCTACTTGGGTAACTTTGAGGAATGAATGGATGAGCCCGTTAAGGTCAGTCATTACTAAACAAGCCCAGCTCAAACAGATCCCTGCACTCAGGAGCAACAGGTGGGCTTAGACAGCAGTCCCTTCACTGCAAACAAATTCTACTCTGAAACCCCCTGAAGCCAGATTCAGGACAGGAAAAACATCCCATTAGTGCTGCTTATTTTCTTTTCATGGACCACACACACACACACACACACACACACAAACACAGCAACATGTCTAGAAATGCAACAATGACTATTATTATTGCCTTTAGCCAGAACCAAGCTACTTTCATTATAAAAAGAAAAATGCAGTTATTTGCTTTTTATTACTTCCATTTTTTTCTTCATGTAGTCGTGAATTGGGTTCTGTAACATAATGAAAGATGAAACGTAGTCTCACCAGTAAGCTCTAGTCAACAACGCTTTGAATGCCGTCAGGTTGTAGAAACAGGGATTTAATCTAATTGGATTAAAATATTTATGAGTAATTTGAGTAAAACCAGATCCAAAGCAGCTTTCTGTTGTTTTCAAACATTTCCAACTTTCCAAAATTTGGTATCTGGTTTTGCAAACCCTGTTTAATAAACCTACAGCTAGCTAATGATTTGATTCAAATACTTGTGTAACAAAAATATGCCAGTAGCATCAATGTTTAGCAAGTAGCATTCACATGAGTTTGGAGTTCTTTTCAACTCTCCTGGTCCTGAACCTTCTAGCCGTTAGCGCGTCTATCTGGTCAGAACAAGGTTTGCAGCACAATCCTTTAAAGCCATCCTTTTCTGGACAGTTAAATGTGTTCAATCAACTCAAGACAGCGTACAGTAATTTCCTATTTGTTTTCAAAGCTGTATCAGCCTATCCACGTTTTAGCAAGATACTCAGGATCTGTTTCAATTAAAGACAGAGGAGGTTTGTTGTGATGATAGAAAGTTGGTCTTCAAAGTCATATTTTTGTGCAAAACTAACCTCATTAGTAGCATTAGGATAGTTTTTTTTATTCATGATTGAACCTTTAACTGCGAGGTCAGCACACTGAACTCAACCAAGAATTTTAAAAACGTTCAAGCTAATGAAAAAGGTTAAGCATAATTATTGCAGTTTTTATTTTATTATGACTCTTATTTCCCCAAATAAGGAACAGAGTAATTTTTGTGCCATTCAACCATTAGCACCAACACTGCTGGAGCAGGTGAGTTGGGGAAAAGAAAAATTTGCTTTCAAAATAAAATGTTTAATGGACATGCAGAAGAAGCTACACAAGTACTTTTGTGGTATGGAACCAAAACAATTCATAAAGTTTTTCCAGCTTTGTCTTTCTGAAGGAAGAGTGAGCTCCGGCTTCAGCGGGCTTACCATTGTAATCAGAGCTCCGAGCCATCCTCCCTGCTCTGGGACTCTGGAGTGGTTTTGAGAGTGGGCCAGACATTCCTGAAGAGATCGCCGCCCAGACACCCAGCAGGAGCCAGTCAGCAACAAATTCCAGAATAGCAGTGCTGCTGCTAAAAATAGTCATCTGGACAGGAGAAGATTGGAGAGCTGGGCGAGCGGAGGAGAGGGAGAGAGGTGAGGTGAGGTGGGGGTTTGGTCGGAGCTTGAATGATAGAGTGGAAGCTGAGCAGGAAAGGAGGGTGGTTTATTCCATTCCAGATCCAGTCACAATGTTATCACAGCAGTGCAGAGGAGAAGGAGTCCTGCAGGCGTGTGACTTAAAAAAAACCTGTGTGAGTTGGAAAGAACGAAAGTACATAAAATCTAAACATGTGCACACGTGCGCTCGGCTATTTCTGTGCATGGGATTGTTATAAAGGATTCAGAGCGGCCTCTCAGACTGTTATTCCTGTAACAATGTGTCTGCGAACTGAGGGAACACGTGCTCCACTGTACTCAGGCCTTTCTCCATGCCTTGCTTTCTGTTTATTTTTTCAGCAATGAAAGTGCAGCTCGGTTTGCAACAGCCTCCCCAAACCTTTGCTGTGGAACATCCTGCCTGCAACAGCAGCAAGACACGCCAAGACAGCACTGGCCTTGCCAAATTCTTCACAGCTTTCTGCTCAATTTGCAGAATATCCCTCCACCTCCTCCTCCTTCCTCTTCTTTCTTCATATGAAGCCATTTTCCTTTCTGGAGACAAAAAGAGTTGTAAACTGATTCGGAGTGCATGTAAATTCTTCAGCTTTCATGTCTCAAATCCCTCTGCGTGTGATGGCTTTTATTCGCTTCGGCTCAATGGAGGCTGCAAATGGAAGTGGCCTCTCTTTACGTTGCTGCTCCAAGCCAAAAGCAGAGATTAGTTTATATCCTCCAACATAACGCAGACTTCCACATCTGCAGGGCATGGGGATAGAGTCACCCTAAAACAGGGGATCGAATATTTGAGAGGAGGTTTGGCGGTTTGCAGCATGTTATTAAGAAAAATCCCTCACCCCTTGGGAGCAAGCATGCTCACCTTCTGTGGAGGGAAGGAGGAGGGTAGCAGTGGAGAAGGCTCAGAGGGGATAGCAGCTGGACCTTATTTAAGGGTCACAAAGTGAACCAGAAATTGTTCTGAAGGCATAAAAATCCCTTTGAAACTGAGATTGTATCAGTATCAGGGCGCAGCTGAACTGAGAGGTTTTCTTTTTCTTTTATTTGTTCTGTTTCAGCCTTTGTTTTAAAGAAAATATGAGCGCAAGTACTGAAACAGATGGGTTGTTTTTAGTGTTTGCATCCAACTGAATGTAGTTCCTCACCTTCTCTCAAATAGGCACACGTTTAGAACAACCAAGAACAACTGGTGTAATTTCCTACAGAGTTAAAAAAAGATACTCACTTAGAAGGTATTTCTAACATGAACTCTGCCTTTATAGAAAACACCAAGTTATTAATATTCAGAAATAGTTTCCATGTGTTTTTCAGGAGTCCCAAATTCTACACTTCTCACAGATGTTTTTGCTGCTGTCTTTGAAGGCCTGAAGCTCATGTCTGGCCGCAGCTAAGGATGCTTTCCTACTCATCAGAACCAAAGCCTTGAAAAAAACTCCGAGAGCTTCCAGCCGTCCACCCACCCCCTCTGTAAAATGTGGATCAAATTAACCCGGCAGCAGCAATCTTCTCCCTCGACAATCAATTGACTCTCCAAGTCCTAAAAACAGACATTCTTGTTTCTTCTCGGAGCCAGACGTCCATGTTGTCTGCTGCTGTTTGTTTGAGTCTGTCCATTTTCTAATTACCACAAAATTGCATTTCTCCAGAGAACACAAAATACTGTTACAGTCTGTCTTTTAGGAAATTACCAGCAGGTGTGCTAGCTACAATAAAGACTTCCAACACAAAGCTGCCCAGAGATTTCATTGGAATTCTTTTCTCAAATGGAAGGAAAACTGACTGCATGATTTGTCTCGTTAAGGTGCAAACAAGTCCACCATGCAGTCAGCTTAACAGAATTTCCTTTGCTGCAGTTTTAAAGCAAACTGTGGAAAAAGAAAACACATGAAGCAGACAAAAAAAATCCGTGTAGATGGAGGTAAACGGTATATCTACTTGCCCAAGTGTTCACATAAACCATCAGGTAGAAAATTCAAGTTTTGTTATGAATAATGACATTTGTTAGTTTGAATCAGCTGAGAGGAGAACCTATAAATAACAAGAAAGCTTGTCCTTTTGGTTGAAATAAGCTGTAAACACAAGATGTGAGTACATAGGTGGCCTGCAATGTCAATGAATAAAATTTACAATAAGAACCTAAATGGCATTGACGTCGCATGGGAAATCCATCCATCCATCTCCTGAACCCGCTTGTCCATGCTGGTGCCTATCTCCAGCGGTCAACGGGCAATTAGGCGGGGTACACCCTGGACAGAGAGCCAGTCCACTGCAGGGCAACACAGAAGCACACAGGACAAACAATCACGCACACTCACTCACACCTAAGGACAATTTAGACAGACCAATTAACCTAACAGTCATGTTTTTGGACTGTGGGAGGAAGCCGGAGCACACGGAGAGAACCCACGCATGCACAGGGAGAACATGCAAACTCCATGCAGAAAGATCCCAGGCTGGGAAGCGAACCCAGGACCTTCTTGCTGCAAGGCAACAGCTCTAACCACTGTGCCACTGCGCAGCCCTGTTGCATGTGAATGTTTTCCTATTTCTGCATTGTTCATAGCATCACTCAATCCCTGTCTATCTATTGGAGGGCCTGACTGACCACTCTTGGAAAGCTTAGGAAATAGCTGGAGTAACTGACCACCCCACTGGTAGACCATCAGCTCCTGGCTGAGGAATTGGATGCCACTATGCCTAAAAACAAGATCAGACAGGTGATATTTTCACAGTTTTTTGGGGGCCTACCAACACATTTAGCTCTTTCCAAGATTGCACGATCCTTACTTTTGTACCTCATAGTAAAGGTGGTCAATCAGGCATAAAATAACTTGCTAAAAAGCTTTCATAACAAACAAATAATCAGCCACACACACACGTCCTTACATTTTTGTGCAAAAAACTAAATTCCTGTAAGAATAAATATGATGCACTCTGATGATCGCGTGTATCCATAGTAGCATGCAAGGAACAGTTTAGCAGGCGTGAAGTGGTCCAAGAGCCGTTCTGATTTATGTTTCCTCTATTTAAAGTGGTTACTATTGGAATCTATTGTAAATTGAAGCTGACCATAAACGCTGAGCACTTTTACAGCCACTTTCAAGTCCACACTAAACAACTTAAAAAAAAAAAGCAGCATGGGTGGAGTATCACTTTAACATCCATCGAGTTAATTTCTTTTTAAATACAGATCCTGATGCTGAGTGGAAACATTGGCTAATTTCAGCCTGCTGACTGGGCCCATTTTCTGTGTTGGTGCTGCTGTGGATGGGCCGGCCTGCTCTTTAGCAAACCAAGACGTTAATAAAACGTCACAGTGACCTGCAGTCTCTTAGCAGTTGACCCAGTAGAATGTCATTTTCTGACATGAACCAAACCAGGACATCGCTGTTGACCTGCTTTGGGCAATGGAGGGGTTAGGCTCATGTTCTTAATAAGGAAAGTAAAGCAGGACAGCTCCCACAGTGACTGATCTGCATGTGTCTAATTGAAAAAGGAGGAAATGTAAAGGGTGATGCATATGGAGCTCTACTACAGTCTAATCTTTGGGATAGCTTCTGTTCACAATATAGAAATAAAGTATAAAAGTGCAAAGAGCTGCAATGTGGAGTGGTTGGGAGTTGGTTCGACCTGCTGTCTTGCCGCAAGAAGGCTCTGGATTTGGAAGCTTTCTTCGTCTTCTCGATGTGATTGGGCCTTCTATGGGTATTCAAATTTCTTCCCACAGTCAAAGTATGCATGTTATGTTAAGCAGCAACTCTGACCTGACCTTCAGTGTGCATGTGTAAAAGGTTGTTCATCTCTGTGCTCCTGTAATGGTATTTGCCTGTATTTGTATAGCACCTTCTTAGGGTTCTACAACCCCCCGAGGCACTTTACAACACAGTCATCAGTCATTCACCCATTCACACACACTGGACTTGGTGACCTGTCCAGGGTGTCCTCCACCTCTCATTTAATGATTCCTGGAGGTAGACTCCAACTCCCAGCCACCCTGAACAGGACAAACTGGGAAACGATGGGTAAATGGGCAGGAGAAAAAAAAACTCAAGAAAAAAAGTGGAAGTTTCAAGATCAGTTTATTTGGGTTGATACAGTGAAACAGGGGCATTGTGTCGACCTGAAATGTGAATTAAGACATATTACAGGCTTTGAGAAACTCCTAACACGCTAAACCGCTGCTCCCCAGATGAGATGAAACCACTCCATTTGAGACATTTTTAATTGTACGCAGTGTGTCTAAATCACAACACACTGTCTAAAATGGCTTGATCAATAAATGCAAATACAATTTTTAATATAAAAAAATTAAAAGTTCACAAAAAATACCAAAGGCACACAACCTAAACCTTGGCAGTCCAGGATCAGCCCACCCCCACCCCACCCACACAAAAACAAAAGTAATGAGCAGTAAACAAATTAATACTTAAATAAGATAATAATACTAATTCATTATTATTATTATTGTTGTCATAACAATATCCAGTCAAGTTTTCCTATGATTAAGCTTTCTGCTAGCAGATATGCATCATCTATTTCCAGTTTGGCAAAGTTAAACTTTCATCATTGGGTTCTTTACATTGCTTTGTTTGGCCCAGTTATCGTTGGACCTCCGCTTCTTTGGTAGACTAAGGAGTCCAGTTTCCTCGGGGTAAATATTGGCACTTTACCAAATTCCTTGTAAAGCTTTGAATCTTCTTTTCCCCCACTTAAGGGTAGTTTTACCCTCAGGTGTACCAAAAACAGCAGGTAATGAAATTAAAACCCCAATTTCACATTAGATCAGTTTTTTTTTCTGAGAGAAATTCTCAATACTTCAAGATAAGGAAGTATTTTCCCACCGTACATAAAAGCAATATAACATTTCTTACATTTTGGAAAATCAAAAACAGAAGCATAATAACACAAAATACTAACATAGTATAATTTTCTCACTGTTAATCCAGTTGACAATAAAAGGCAATACACAATAAAAGCAATAAAATACAATATAATAAGCATTGAGTCTTTCGTTAAACGCCAGGATCTTTCCTTCACATGGGCTGACTACTGAAAACATTCAGGATCTTTTTATTTTATCTGGGGTCATCTACCGCATGTTTTCCCATCCGCATCATTTGATACTCGGTCATGGTTCTCCAGGATCTTTGCCCCGTTAAAACACGTAACATGCTTTCCAAGGCCACGCAGTCGAACACTGGACCACTACACAAGCTGCATCAACAGCCTCCAGCATCCAAAACTAAAAACAAAAGAACACACGTGGATTGTAAGTGAGGTACGACCATAGTAGGGATTAACACAATCGCCATCGGGGATCGTCAAGTTAAAAACTCAACCTGCACATTTCCTCTTAACTTAAACCTCATCACATCTTTGGTTTAAAACAAACAAACAAACAAAAATAATAACTTCCATCTACTCTTTCTACTCACTTTCTTTACTTCCACTAGTCTACATAACAAATCCCTCATGAAATAAATCCATCTTGACCATTTTTTCTGTGTTTCACACAAAAAATAAAGCCCTCTCAAATCCCTTCATCACATCTCTTTCACACACTTTGTCCTCCGCCTGCAGCTATCTCTACCCCACTCGTACGCTCGAATAAAAACAATGGCTGGCGGATTGTGCTTGGTCGACATAATGAACTGAACACACAGCTGGAGGGGGTGCTGCTGAGCACAGACCACGGATCCCACCTGTGCCGAGTCCGGTCTGCGGGCTGATAAGAGATCTCTAGCATGAGCACGTCTCTGGTTTTAGTCTCAGGAATTTGCCGTGTCATCGACAAGCTAAAACAAAACCACCTTACTTAGCTCTTTCGAAGAGCTGTGGGTGAAATATTAACTAGTCCCACAATAGAAAACACCTTAAATATCTTTGGTTAAAAAAAAGGTAAAATTATAAACTGCATCTCTTACCAAAAGGGTACATTTCACTAAATGTGTTTAATATCTGGTTTAAACTCTGCTATGAACGACGTGGCCTGCAGATGCTGGTGGATTTGTATGGAAGTGGGCACACGGCAGGAAAAAAGAGGTCGGATTGACCTTGTTTGACTTTTGAACCCTAAAAAGAAGTGAGTCAGCTTTGCTCCGAAGGCCCTGCGTTTCTCCACATTCTCCAAAAACATCAAAAATAAATCCAAACTGGTAAAAAGGTGGTCTGGCTTTCCCCTCCACTTTAAGGAAATGACATACATAATTTTGTTATGAATCAAAAAAGGCACTTCCTACATTTTCCCTAGTATCATACGCATATATAGGACACACACTTTTCAGGAGATACACTTGCCTGCGTTAGTTACATGCGCAGTTATATTATATTACGGGTATAAACGTTTCTTATCGCTGAGTAACTTAATTATATATGTCAGTTTCACAAAAAGAGCTGGAGACACGGAGCTTCCAGTAACAGCCAGACACCCGCCAGTTTCACACCAAAAACTTAAAAATATTAATAAATAAAAATTAAAAAATTTTTTAAACAAGACCCTGGTTTGTTTCTTCTTTTTAAAGGAAGTTAAGATCACAAAAGCGTGTGCTCTATGTGAGTTTTTAAGGTGCTTTTGTAAACTCCTATTCAACATGGGTGGTGTAAGAAGAGAGCCAACGAGTTTCTGGTTGCAGCGTTTGTGATTTCAACTTGCCTTCTTGCTAAATATGTAAACATGTTGAATGCAGCAAAGTCTACGGGCGGGCCGAGAAAGCAGAATGGGTGGCATTCTCTCGTGCCAACTCTGAGCCTCTCCTGTTCAAAAACCTTCAGTGAATTTGGCCAAATAACTGTGTGTGTGTGTGTGTGTGTGTGTGTGTGTGTGTGTGTGTGTGTGTGAGAGAGCAAGATGATATTGCATGAATCAAGATTTCAACCCAATTTGAGAACTTGCAGCCTCCCTACAGGTGAATCCCAGTAATACACTGGTCGTTAATGTCTGACACACACACACACACACACACACACACACACACACACACACACACACACACACACACACACACACACACACACACACACACACACTTGAATCCCTTGGCTGCTTTTCTCTCCACCGCCCGTTCTTTAGCTGAATTTACTGCTGATGTCCAGGGCTTGCTGGTACACCTGAGTCATGTCCTCCAGATCCCCCAGCAAGGAGAAGCTGCCGTTGTCCCCCGGGGAGCCTTTTGCTTTGGGGCCCCGACTAATCTTAGGTCCCTGAAGAGGCGGAGCTGCCTGGAAGCCCTTGAAGTTGGCAAGCTGCAGCAGGTTTTCAGCTGAGACGCAGGCCCTGATGTTTGGGCGGAGATGTGGGGTGGAGGGGTGCCACTCGGCCCCACTGAGGGAACTCGGTGACAGGGACAGGACAGAGCTGTCCTCCCCCACTATGCTGGAGGGCCGACTCTGACTGCGTGACAAACCAGAGTCGGCAGGTGGAGGAGGTTCGCCGATGATTCCTGATACTCCTGCTGAAGAGGGTGGCCCGCTGTAGGTGGAGTACTTGCCGTTTCTCTTCAGGATGCCCTTTCTCCCCATGGCCCTTTTGGGTGGAGAAGTGGCTAACAGAGACATGCTGGCTCCTCCTAAAAGCTCAGAGGACTCGCTGCGCTCTGGGGAGGAATAGTACCCTGATTCCCGCTGCTGGTTGTTCTTCAAGATGCCTTTCTTCGGTAGAGTAGGTACCATCTTAGCCGGCGAGCCCCCTCCTAGACTTGGCTCCTCTTCCTCTCTTTCTGGGCTCGAAGCCTCCTCTCCACCTTCAGCTTGCTGAGGCAATGCTGCTTGACTCAGCTCCACTTCTCCAAGACTGGCAGACTGCTGCTCCTCAGTTGCCCTGGTCTTCAAAATGCCCTTGGGTCTCTTCAAACCTGGCTTGTCCTCTGCTCCGCTGAGGGACTGTCCGGCTTCAACATTTTCCTTCTTAGATTTTTTGGGCCTCTGGCGCATCATATGGAGAACGGCTGCAGATTTGGCTACGGTACCTCGTGGCTCAGTACGGTTCTGCCAGTCGATGAAACGTGCCAACATGGGCGAGCCTCCGTGGTCTCGTTGGGTCTCGCAGTCACACACACTGTTCTTCCAGCCCCAGTTGACCCACCAGTGATTAGCTATGTCCTCCACGGTGGCTCGGCGCTCAGGATTCACCATCAGCATCCAGCGGATCAGTCCACGGGCATCTGGGAGGAAACAACCATCCATGAGATGTCTCATTACATGCAAACTTTTTCGGTGTGACCCCTCGAACGAGAAGGTCTTGATATCTTTTTTGTAAGTTACGACACTACCTGAGGATTGTGTGGGCTCTTTGTAATCGCCGTTGCTGATCTGGCGAATGAGGTTCTTGTGGTCTCCCCCATCAAATGGCATTGTTCCATAGACCAGGGTATACAGCAGCACCCCGAGAGCCCAGCTGTCCACCTGGTGAAAACAAACATCTGATCACAAACCTGTTCCTCCAGTCAAAACAAACTCGGCGAAACATGCAATGTTGATGCAGTTGTGTAGGCAGAAAACCCCCCAGAGGTGAGTTATGCAACCTAAATGCAGTCCTGCAAGCCCTGTTTTGATTAGTGATTCATAACAATAAAATGTGAATGAGCTCAGCTCTGCTCGACATTGGTTTAGAGCCCCAAATTATTTTTAAGTTTAGACAAACAATAACAGACACAGCTTCATACCTGGCAATTTTTAGACACATTTCCATAAAGGGACACCATAACCAATGCATGTAACGTTGTGGGAAATGTCTTGCTTCCATTGAGATATACTATTCTCTCCCCCCCCCCCCCCCCCCCCCCCAATTCTCTCCTGCTCTGTCAGGCAGCAGCAAAAACTTTGTAAGAACCAACTTAATGAAATGCGACAGTCTACAAAGTAACATAAGACTTTGTGTTTTAGTGGCATGAAAAAGGCCATGAGGGGAAGTGGTGGGAGAAGAAGGACCAGAAGAGACAGTAGAAGTGGGATTCCAGTAGCTGACAGAAACAAGACCTGTCTCTCCCTGAGAGTGTGTGAGACAGAATTTGACAAATATGTGACTGTTTACAGAAAATGCAAAAGCCATGTTCAGCGCCTTGGGCTTCCTTACAGGGTTGCGGAAGGCGCTTTATAAATAAAGCTTTGATTGATTGATTGATTGTAAATGTGTAGATGTTCTGAGGAATGCGTTTCTGATTGGGGGAAGTTAGAGCGCTACGACAGAAGAGGAAAAGGAAATCAGACAACAGTTAAGGAGCTGGTGTACTTCCTCTAGGACTCTGGATATACATCAAGAGGGCGAGACAGGGTACCAACTTTTGCTGTGTGCAACTTTTGCTGCCAGTGATTGTGGCCTCGACCCAGCTGAGGTTAGTGTTGGTAGCAACTGCACTCAAACACTATTCAGTAAATTTAATCAAATGATTCTGAATGAATGTCTAAAATAAATACCCTAAAATGCATTTCCCCTCTTTTGGATTGTTTTTAAGACAAAAACACTTGTTACAGGTGTGACTGACTAAAAAAAACTTTTTAAATTATTATTTCTAATCGGTCATTCAGAGTTTTTCATGCAGGGTGAACATGAAAACGGTCTTCTACACCTATCTTCTGCATTAGCTCCTGATGGAAAATAGATATCACACTGAATTTGCATTCATGGCCTCACCCCTCTCGGCTCACACTGACCCACAGGAAGGTTTTTTTCCTATATGTTTTTTTGCATCGAGGAGAGAGGAGAGAGTGTCGTGGTGGTAGTTACTTTGCAACATGGCTGAATGTGTTCTGTTAGCAAATCAGAAGTGAGGTGTGTGTGCATATAATTAATAATAAAGAGCAATCCTGCTGCTTTCAGCCCACCTCTGCACCTGCAAAATTCTGCATCTCAGAACAGTATTAATGTGCAAATGCATTAATTAAATGAGTAAACCACATCTTCAAGGTTCCAGTTAAGCAAACGTTTTTAAAGAAAACTATTTAGTGAGACTCTAATTTATACCATGCATGTGCTTTAAAGTTGTAAAGTTCATTTCATTCTTATTCAGATTAGTAGAAAGTGAGCACACAACACTCTTCAGTTCCTTACTTCAAAGGACCCTAACACCGTAGGAAGGCAACACTAGGGAGGGATGCCAATGGAGACCTATGGAGTTAAAAAAGACACCCCATGCCCCTTGTCTGTGGACTAATCTCATCAAAGACATAGAACATGAAGCCTGCTCACAAATTTGTGAATGGTTCACCCAGTGACCATAATCCCTTGTTAGGTAATTTTATTAAAGACATACACAGTAAGTGAAGGTCAAATTTTATTTAAACCCTGGCAAAAATGTTACTTTGGATTATGGCTTTTAGCATTCACCTCTGACAAAACAAAATCTGTCTCTTTTAAAAGTTTCATCTACAAAGCAGAGGCATGTCTGGGGCCCAGACTGAAGTGTTAATCTGGATCGTTGAGCCTTACCTCTGGGCCACGGTATGGTCTTCCATTGACAATCTCTGGTGAAGCATAGAGCGGGCTGCCACAGAAAGTTTGCAGCAGTTTATCCTTGTGATAGAGGTTGGACAGCCCAAAGTCAGCAATCTGAGGAGACATTTCACACAAACCATGAGGTCCTCTGTGCGCAAAAACATAGTCTGAGACAATGAAGTACTGACTAACCTTGATATTACAGTTTTCATCCAGTAGCACGTTTTCCAGTTTCAGGTCCCTGTGCACCACACCGTTCTGAGAGTAAGCAAGAAGAAAGAAACTGAATAATGCATCTGTCTGTATTTATTATGTATGAGCAGCCCTTTGTCATGTGAAATGATTTTCTCTAAAAAAGAAAGCTTGTAATTCTCAGGGGAAACTGAGGCCTGGCTGTTTTTAATTGGTCTTGTGCCCTCTCAGGTCTTTATGCTGACATCTGCTGTGATTTTGGTCTTGAACTGACTCACATGTGTCACATAAACATGCTTGTAATTACCACCCTGTGCAAATGATGTTCTCGCCGCGTTTAAAACAAAACAAAACAAAACAAAACACAGCATAAAAGCAACAACTCTGCAGCTAATGACAGTGCTTAACAAAACATCTAGGAATTAAAATGTGGTATTGCAGAAAGAAAGAATGCAGCTCAGATGTGGACAAATGACATAACCCATCCGCCTCTGCCAGCCTGCGCAGCATTCGCATGGCATCGCGCATTGGTTATCGTCTGGCATGTAGCTCATGTTCACATGACCGGATTGGTGGATGCAAAAGAAAAATGACTGCTTGCTTGTTGTGTGAGTGACTCACACCACCCCGCCTGGCGGGAGGCTACGCTTGGTGGTGATGATTCATCATTTGTGGCTGTCTGGGACTCTCCTGTCTGAGGACAATGACCTCAGTCCTATCTCCAGGGAAAAGCGTGGCAGGAGGGGATCCCCTCGGGACAAGCCTATTGGCCTTTAGGGGCTTCAGTGGGGGTAGGGAGGTGAGGACCATGGGCTGACACAGGTGTGGCTGGAGATAAACCCTTTAGGAAAAGCCTTGAAGGGGGAGTCTTGGGACATCTTAGAACTGAATTAAAGCAGAGCCTGTGTGCTGCACTGGCCTGTAATCGGAGCATATGCCTGAATAAAACTGGCCCGTGTCCTATCTTAACTAAAACAGATGACTGTTTCACACCAGCGTGCCAAGAAAAGCACGATGTGTAGGCTCAGCAGATTAACTTGCAGCAGTATGTGGCTGACTGTGTGGTGCTTGGCTAGTGTATGACAGAAGACACATTTTAATGTAATTAGTAAATTAATACTTGTGGGGATTTTTTTTCCTGTTCACCTTATGGCAGTGGTGCACAGCAGAGACGATCTGTCTGAAGAAGTGTCGCGTCTCCCGTTCACTCAGGCGCCGACGCTCGCTGATGTAGTCGTACAACTCGCCTTTACTGGCATACTCCATCACAATCACGATTTTGTCCTTGTTCTCAAACACTGAAAAATAAAAATGTAGCACCTTAACACATATACAGTTTAAATGTATGGGCCAACGGGGACAAAAGAAATACTTAAGTTCTTCTGGGTTCATTTTACACCCTATAAACAAAACAAATGAGCTATATTTGTTGTAAAGTACACTGGTTTTGTTTGATTTGGGAGAAAATTCCAAAGAAGGACATCTCATCCCAACACCTCATGGGTTTACATCATCGTAACCACACCTCATGAGTTTGGCTCATTGCAGGGAGAGGCTGTTAACTTAATCAAACCCACTCTTCAGAGACCTGAATGAGTGAGCATTAAAACAGATCCCAAATGAAGAAATGAGGATGAAACATTTAGTTGATTAAGTGATCAAGCAGCACAATAATATTAGCCTCCCAGAATCTACAAATAGACCTGACACATTTCAACTTAACACTGAGTTGCTACTTTGCACGACACACTCTCATATTCCTCCCGAGTCAGTCTTATCTTTATCAGTCTCAAACGAAAACAACACCTAACAAATAAAGCAGATTTTTGTGTGTTTCTGTGATGTGAATTATGAGGGGAAAGAAACAAGCTTTAAAAATCTTTATTCAACTTTTCCCATCCCAGAATAAAGCAACAAAACTGTGTTTTATTGTACTGACAGAGTTTATGTGACCAAAGCAGAATAATTAAAACTGCCAGAATAAGCTTTTTTTTAACTTTAAGTCTAACAATGCCTGTTACATCACACTGCCACAGCACGTTTCACATCCACCAACTGTTGACAGAACATAATTTTAACTTACGAGTGTGAAATATCTGCTTTGCAACATACTTGGCATTATGATAATGGGAGTTAGGTGAGGAGAGAAGGAAAGAGATAAAGACCAAGGGAACACCAAGGCCATGACATCAACAACGCTGTCAGCCAAGCTGATTTTCCCACAGAGCAGGGTCACCAAGGGTGAGGGCCTCTACTTTCTACACCCATGAGTGAACACCTTCAGTCTGTCCCTCTTTCCCCCTACCAGGACCCACTTTACAGATTTAATCCTCATCCAAAACACACAGCTGCTGAGTGATGGTAATGCTCCCTGATTGTGACTGTCTGGCTGCTTGGGAAATAGCAGAAGGGGGTAAGCCAACCATTCCCGAGGGCAGAGTAGATCCTGCCCTCTGATTGGTGAAGAGAAGGGGAACCCGGGGCGACATCTGCACTGATCCTTGATGGGCTTGTTCTTAGAAAGCCAGTTCGCAGCTTGCACTCTCATTTACCTTTGACCCCTAGTGGTGAAGTAATTACCTGGCTTACATAAATTGGGTTTGATGCGGTCTGATGGCTACACCAGCCACCGTTATAGTCTCTCTCTCACTCACTGGGCTTTGTTCATGTGTCAGGCCATCTTCTGATTAATTAGCACCAATTGTCCTGACAAGCAAGTTGATGGAAAACCCCATACTGACAAGTTAGGAAGAAGATAAAGGTAGAGAAGCAGTGCTGCAGACAATAATGAGCACTCTTATTCACCAATGCTTTTGCTTTGCTCACTTAATAACAGGGATGTAAGAAAATATCAATGTGGCCATATATATCATGATACATTTTTTTCCTGTGATTTTATATAGATATTCAATGGTCGTGTATCTAATTTTTGGAAGAATTTACATGCTAAAATGTGTGTATTTTCTTATCTTTCAGTGCAATTCAAATGCAGACCACTAGTTGGCAGTATGTGCAATGGGTTTTGTTTCAACCATTGAAATGTAAATCCCTCTGTTATGGTTCAGATACCTCATGTTAAACATGTTAAGCATCAGTTTGGACTATTTATGTCACATTCTGCATCCCAGCCTTGGTTGCCTGTCGTCTTCCCTTGTTGTGTTTATTGGTTGCACCTGCCTCTTGTTAACCTGATCACCTGCTCCTGTGTATTTAAGCCCTTGCCGTCATGTGTCTTTTATCGGTTCATCAGTTAACCTCGCCTTATGTCTTCCCATGTCAATGTGCTTCGGTTCCTGTTGTTTTTTACAATAAATGGATTAAGGTATTTGCTGCCTCTGAGCTTCACTCATCTGCATACGGGTCCCAAACCAACACTCACCGTGACAGTTTATTGAATATTCCTACAATAAATTCTGTCTAAAAAAACGCTAACGTCTGACTTAACGTATTACAGTATATCGTGATACATTGTATCGTCTCTCCTGTATTGTGATACATATCGTATCACCAAAATTCCACCAATACACATCCCTACTTAATAACACTGTTGGTGCATGATGTGCCGTTGTGTCTTTCCAAAATTGGCCCTTGAAGGAAATTGAAAAGACATCAGCATATTGTGACCATTTTGGCAGTGAGTGACATCACCGATCAGTGCACAAAGGCACCAGGAGAAGCAGAAAATATTGAATGACAGTAGAAAAAGCAAGGATGGTTTCCATGTTTCTACGTTTTTACATACGACAGCAGCAATGAATTAATGACTTCATCTCAAAGGTTTTTCCCCTTTCATTCTGCTTTGTGTAATGATTTAATTTACATCTATTTAATGAACCATAAGATGTGAGATTCCATAGGAAATATGAAATCAATCTCATGGATCTTTGGATAACTTAAACCAGAAGATTGGAACTTTTTATTGCAGGGATTATGTAACACTTCGTATTAACTGAGAGACAAGAGAAGAGAGAGTCACCTTTAAAACGTTTAAGACGATTTATTTCTAAACAATTTTAAACAAGACTAACTCTAAACTCTAAGTGATGAATGGATCTTGGTGTGAATGAGACGTGAGATGGATGGTGCATGTGTGAGTGATAGGGATGGGTACCGAATTCAGCACTTTTTAAGGTACCGACCGAATTCCATAGTACCGACTGAGCACCGATTCACGTCATTTCAAACGGTGCCTCGTTTTGGTACCCGTCCTTCATAACGAGAACTTGCCTAGACAGCTGCGCATGCGCAAGAGCATTATGTTGTCGGTCGCTGTGAGCCAGTTGTAAACAGAGCAGCATGGTAGAAAGAACGCACGCTAAAGCTTGGGTCCACTTCACTAAATGTGATGGGTAACTGGGTGATGATGAAACCAGTGACAACGATCTAAGTGAGACATCCTCATCTTAATCTGCTCCGGTAGGTAAATAAAATGTTTAAGATAACTTTAGCTTCTGTTTCGCTAATGGTGCGTTCGCTTTCTCCTCGGAACTCTGAATTTCCGACTAGAAGAACATGAACGTGCTCTAAAGTTTGGCTTCACTTTACTAAATGCGACGGGTGATTGGGTGAAGATGAAACCAATGACAATGATCTAAGTGTGAGGCATCATCATTTTAATCTGCTCCAGCAGTTAAATAAACTGTTTAAGATAACGCTAGCTTGATATGTTAGCTTCCATTGCTCCCATTGTTATCAGCTAATGGTGCGTTCGCTTTCTCCTTGGAAATTCTAACTTCCCAGTAGGAAAAATCAAATGAAAAAGGACAGCAAAAGGAATGAAGCTACACAGTAAATTTAGTTCACAGTAAAGATGTTTGCTTCAGTTTAATTATCAGCTTATAAAACTACAAGAATGATGTTAAAATACAAACAGTTGTATGTTATTTATCGTGATATTTATCAAACATGTTTACATATTGAGGAAAAAATATATATTTAATTATAAAAGAGAATTAAAATATTAAACACTCAAAAGTATCAAAAATTGGTACCGTTAAGTACCGGTATCGATTCCTAGGTACCGGGAATTAGTAGCGAATAGATTCAAATGTCAAAGGTACCCATCCCTAGTGAGTGATGTTGTCATCAGAACTCTCGTATCTGGAGAAGCAAGTCTGAGTGATGAAGTGATGTTTTGCTCTTAAGCTATGGTGGGTCCACACGAGTTGTGCTTCCCTCTCAAACCCTATGGGTAACAGTTCCACGTGGTACTACGGTCCATATAGGTGAGGTCTCTCTATATTACTTGGATCTTGGTGAGCATAAGTCTAAGGTGGAGTTTTCTCCTTTTTATGATAACATCTCCTTTGCTCTTTCTCCAGCTACGGTGGATCGTGTTACATTCGATGGTCCGACCATGGTTCAGGTGGGTGTGCTGAACAGGGTGCTGCGTGAGTTGTCGGCAGATCCCGGTCTCAGGTTTCAACCAGTGTCTTAGTCTTGGTCCTCCACTGATTCTGTCGTGATATTCACTGCATGCCTAAACCTCAGCCTGTCGTGGGGTTTGTCATTTTTCCTGTTCCGTCACTTCTCCACACGCGTGACCTTTCTAGGGGACTCGGTCCGCAGCGTCGGGTGGCGCCTATCTCGGGCCATCGCACTGGTTCGTGAAGCACCGGCTGCCCAGATGCCTCCGCCTGAGCTGGCCGGTCCTGCTCCTCCACCTGCACCTCCTGCGCCTTCAGCTAGAACTTCTAAAGTGGAGTGATTCCTATTGCCAGACTCGTCGGCTCCATAGGTCTCTATCTCGAGTTACACAAGTTTGTCTATGTTTGTGTGTGTGCATGTTGTCTTTCCTGTTTAGACATGACTTGCAGACTTGGGTGATTTGAGATGAACATGCTGTGGGTTCCTAAAGTCAGGTAATCAGTTAGTTAACAGTAGATGGGTTTAGTCCACATATTACGATTATCCAAATTTGTTTTTATTTTCACTAATCTTAATTCCTTATGGGTACATTCACATGTAGGTTGATTACTAACTTCACTGATTTACATTTTTAGTGCTCTTTAACACTCATATATCTATCTTTTTTATAGAATTTTACTACAGTGATTAAGTTTTGAAAACTTTATGATTAACTTTGTTAATTTACCTTTATGGGCTACAACCATTTTTGCCCCCCTTCATTTTGATAACATTTTTACTTAGTGCAGTGATTTCTCCCATACGCAGTATAGGGTTTTATTAATTTTATTCTTTTTGCACCACTTTTTCCAGTACACGTAGTGTATTGCATCCATTTCTTCACTTAAAACGCTAATTCAAATAATTGCTACACATAGTACATGCAGGTACTCATACTGATAGATTTCTTTTTGTTTATTAATTTGCATCAGATGCCATTTTGTTTTGTCTACATTGAAGTGCCCTGTGCTGTGCTCTCTCTCCTTTCCTGAGTTTTGTCGATGATCCTCGATTCCTAGGGGGTGGACCTATGATTCGTCATCGGATTCTACTCCTCCTGATTGGTGTTCCAGCTCGTAGGACCTGGACGTCCGTGGATTCCGGCATGGTTGCTGGGATACTTTGCTGGCTGGGACCGGACCTGCCTGCTGCTCTTTCCTGCACTGGATCACAATAAGTGCAATTACAAAGATCAATATACTATTTTAGAAGTATTCCCTACCTGTGGAGATATAATGTTTTGCACTTGCTTCAAATTATTACTTCCACGTGGATTACTTGATAATCTGCTGACTTGTGTGCTTCCCGAGGGATTATGCGAGACTGTTCTTTGGAGTGGGGTTCGTACCTCACCACTTTTGGCCTCTTCCTGGGAAACTACACTCTTCCTGAGGAATTGCACCTTGCTCTATCGTCGGAGTCCTTCAAGACTCTGGTCTGTTCAATGTTAGGTGGTCTCTGTACGGACAGCCGTGCCCTTGAAAAGGGGGGTATGTAACGTGATGAAGGAGCTATTCCACCGAAGGTTATTTACCCTCTCTCCTCAGATGTCTCTGACACAGAACTAATCTGCATGAGACTGCCTCAAGGTTATGCATTTGCTTCTGAAACTGCTCCCTTTCCAGATCAAGAGAAGAAAGAAGACAAACTCTTTATTTTTAATAAAGCTAATCAAACAAAGTGTTAGTCAATAATAAGATGTGAACCAATCTGTGAAATGACAATGTTATTGCAGCAGTACGAAATGCCTGCTCCAATTTTATTGGTCTACTGTAGAGCAGTACGCCCTCCGTATGTAGGAGGGCGCTGCTGCTATAAAAGGGGAGCTCCTCCGGTGAGGGAGTAGGTTCGGGAAACAGCTGGTCCCGGTATGCCGCTGCGTCTTGGTGTTGCCAGCCTGTGTCCTCAGGCTGCGTTTATATTGCGATCGGCTCTGTTCCAACTGTGGTATGTACCTGGATGGCTACTCTGTTTAGCGCTAGGGCTACTGTGTCTCAGACTGTGTTGTGCCTTCTGCAGCTTGGGCATTTGTGTCAGTGTTGGGTGTGACGCCATCGCTCGCCTCTGGGTAGGCGAAGCATTGGTAAACGGTACGAACCTTCTGCAGGTACATGATATGTGAGTCAAACAATCTAACACCAGCTCTCTGTAAAACCAGGGATAGATTGCTCCGTTGCTGCTGGGCAGGGAGTTCCCTTCTGCTCAGGCGTCATTAGCAGGAGGACCGGTAGGTGTGTGCTGCGCCGTCTCCACATTTGGCCATTTGTTATTGTTTGGTAATTTCTACCTCTTCCTTGTCCTTTTAGATTGCTCCGTGGTCCGACCGGAGGCGCCGCTGTTTTGCTTCGTTCCCTTTACTTTGTTTCAAATTAGTTGTTCGGAGGCTGGCTGGAGTCCAGGAGGAGAACAGCTCATTTCCATTTGTACAGATTTTATACCGTTTCTAATTTTGTCTTCTTTGTGCAGGCTGAGGCAGGAGGTGTGGAGTGTGGCCTCGGAGGTGGCGGTCCAGTTTGCGAGTGTGGTGGTGCTGGGTTTCCTCACGTTGGTATGAATGCTCACTTGCCTGGGGTGAATCCTTTATATTTTCTTTATTATTTTTGCTGTGTTGGGGCTTCTCTGCCCCGAGTAACCTGCCTCCCTCACTAGCCTCAGTCCTGCTGGTTAACACACTTTTGTTTGGTTAAACCGATGGTCTAAACTAATTGTTGAAAGTTATTGTTTAGACCCTACTGTTCGACCTTTTTGCTTATTTAAACTTATAGTTAAACGTATTTAGTTAACCCTCATTTGACTTCATGAATTAATGTAATTAGTGAGTTAAATTAATTTCCTCTTTTTCAATTATTCACTTCATTGGTTTATTTTCTTTCGGGGCATTAATCTTAGTGTTTTATGGTATTTTACATGGCCAGTTTATAAAAAGTCTTTTACACCATTTGTTCAATTAAATAAAATAAATGAATTGTGATTTCTAAAACCACGTCTGCTGTCTCAATTAAGTGGAAAGGACCTACGTGCTTTAACTATTTCCTTGGGCGAAATTCCCAAGGTGGCGTTGTTAGTAACAATTGGCTACTCCGATTATGGTAATGACGGCTACAAGTCGTCCAGAGCATGCCAGAATTTAATGGTCTTCGCAATAATTGTACTCGAGTAGGTACAATTGCCATACTTGGCATCAACAGGTCATAGACCACTCCCGTATTGCAACATTATAATTAGTAAGTTTTAATGAGTAACACGACTTTAATCTAGCTGCACTAGACATCCTGATCCACGTAATGTAAGCCACATGACACATTTTATCCTTCTCATCCAATCGGAACCTTCCTTTCTGAAGCGTGGCATAGTCTCTGTGGTGTTTATATATCTGTCAAACTTTGATTCAACCGTAAATCCAGAATTAATAAAACCAGTCCCCACGCCATCTTAGATCAGTTCACCGCATTCTAAGAGAAGTATCGGACTGACCACCCGGACTTCCTTTTTAAGCAAAGAACCAACAAGCTGGATAAAATCTGTTGCATTTTACCAACCAAGCAACGGTTCCTTTCAGAATAAAAGCTGAACTCACTGACCCTCCGAGTCCATCTGACACCGGGGACACACCGGCCGCGAAAGCGCCGAGAAGCGAATCGCTCATGAAATTCGGCCGCTGCTCGCCGCTCCTCAGTTCAGATCAGACGCGTCCCAGTCGAGGCGCGCCTCGGCTCAGCTGTAGTTTTTCTTTTAAACACTTGGTGTCCTCCATTTCCTCTCTGCCTTTTCTCAGCTCTTTTCCTCTACGTTTGAGTGTGTGTGTGTGTGTGTGTGTGTGTGTGTGTGTGTGTGTGTGTGTGTGTGTGTGTGTGTGTGTGTGTGTGTGTGTGTGTGTGTGTGTGTGTGTGTGTGTGTGAACCTATGGTATGAGTTGTTTCTGCCAGCTGAATCACTTGGAACCCGCTCCAATTCTGCACCTAGCAGTTTCTTCTGAAATGGGTACGTAAATAACCATGTTTTTCAGGCGTCGTACAGCTCCATGTGTTTCTCAACTTCCATAATTAATTTAAAGTCATCCATCTTAACTGCTTGCCTCAGACTTTTTGCCTCTCTGTCCTGTTTGCTCCGGTGAAAAGACACCCAAAACCACACCCCCTTCACGTGGTCACACACGCTCACAAGTTCGATGTGTGTGTATGTTAGGGCTGGGGGTAAACGATTATTTTTAAAACGATTATTCTGACGATTATTTTATCGAATAGTCGACTATTCTAATGACTATTTAGAAAATTAATCTAATGATTATTTTTCTATTGCACAATTAACAAAAACCAGAAAATCTCAAATAAATTCCTCAAAAAAATTGATAAATTCTTACTGTAAGAGAATAAACACTACAGGCCTTCCATTTTGTAAAACACTGCTTTTATTGTGTTGTTTGGTTATGTTCTGGTGACGTGTAGAACTTGGGAGTGCAGGCTGCTGCCTGAGAGGTGGTAGAAGATGGAGTGTCTCCATGCTGCTTTGTTTTGGTCACTTATGTGCGTGAGGCGAGTGGTGTTACGGGTTAAACCAAACTCAAGGTGATATTTTACACTAAACCGAAAACCCACAACACTCTAAATGTAATAAAAAGGAGATCTACACCACAAAAAAGATGAACTCTAAACCAAAACGTAACAGCTTATCCCAACGCAAGAAGCTGTTAGCGAAGATGCTAACAGTAGCTTTACCAACATTAAGTTCAAGTTACCAAGTTTAAATAAACCAAAAACACCCAGCAGCAAACAGACCAGCACGGAGGAGAGACTGCTACCACCAAAACAGCTCTCCTCGTGTCCGAAAGAAGCTCCTTAATGAAGGGAGAAACGCTCCCGGTGATTTTCTACATCTGCGATAGACACGAAGCAGCGCATCTGACCCCGGAAGTTGTTGTCCGTTGCCGGGAGACGAAGGCGGGCAAAACAGGAAAATAATCTAGTAGTGGACGGACGTTGTTCCGGGTCTTCGGTATTTGGCGGAGATGTTAGTGAAGGCGGAGAAGAGGGCGAACTAGAGGAAAAACAGGCAGATTTCTCTTCTATTTACAAACTCCTGGGGATGCAACAAGTGGGCGTGGTGCGTCAACTACCGGATCTGACGTCGACAAATTTTTAGAATCGAGCCGTCGACTTCGTCGAGGCTTCGCTACAGCCCTAGTGTATGTGTGTGTGTGTTCGTGTGGTTTTTCTGCAGTGTCTGATTACGAACACATTTGACTATTGCGGAATTTTATTTTGAAATGCTTTATTTTGTTAACTTTACCGGCCTGCCTCTTATGTCTAGGTTTGACTTCCTGCCAGAATTGATGCGATTCACCCGCGGCTCATGAAAAAAATAGAGCTGACGCCGAAATGATCACTGTACGGCGCGGGCTGGAGCGCCGGCACGCGCCGGCGCGAGGTGATTCGTGGCGCTTCAGCGGCCCATGTGGTCTATAGAATAGCTTAACAAGGGAATCTCACATTTTATGGTTCATTAAATAGATGTAAATTAAATCATTACATTTGCTAGCAAGTCTTCCAATTTTACAAATACTGGTTGTTTGGTGGCATTTACAAGCAACCAGCATGAGTTAACCACAAGTCCCACCCAGTGACTCTACCGAGCCATTTCTGCAAACATTTCCAAATGCAGACATTAGTTCCATCCTGAAATGGAGACACATGCAAACAGAGAAGGTCTGTTAAAATGACCTTAAAGTTTTGATAGTGGAAATGGGCCTAATGTTTAGTTCCATTAGCCTAGTGAACTAGACCAAATTCTTGCTTTGCAAAGAATGGTCTAGGCATGCTCCATTGGAACCTCAGCAGCTCCTACCAGGACTCTGGCAAGCCAATCACAGCTCTCTAGAAGGGTTTCAAACACATAAAGAGCTGTGATTGGTCCATAATGGTGGGCCAATCATAGTGCTCTATCTGCTTAGTGAACAAATCACAGAGCTTTATCCACTTTGTGGGCCAATCAGAGCACTCTATATGCCTGGTGGGTGGGATGATGCAACAGAGTGAAACAAGAGTATGTCACATTCATTGTCCAGTGGAATGCGGAGATCATTTGAAAGACAACGGTAGAACCCGCCCCACAACCGAGCCGTCAATGGAGCATGGCCAGACTAAATAATACATTTATTTAGTCTGGCTTGCCAGGCTAGAGTTCCATTTCATTCTGAACAGAAATCCGGGAATGGAGCTCATAACAGCATAAGCTAGGAACAATGTTCTCAGCTTTCAAACATTATAGCAACAGATATTACAAATATTACCAATACTAATATTATGTGTCTGATTTATTGAGACACACAGCGATGGAAGTCAAAACTTTTCACATGCAAGACGGCCATGTTGGATTTTAAGGTAAGAGCTAGAAAGGAATCTTAAACTTAAATATCCGAGGCTGCTCCAGTTGGTTTAATTGATGTGAAATTCAGAGATTCTGACTTTGTAAGCGTGACTTCTGGTTCTAACCCAGGCTATATTTCAGGGTTTCCCCCAGCGCTTCAGAAGCCTGGCGGCCGCCAGGCTTTACTTGCCCACCCGCCAGGCTAAGCGTCATGCCCCCCCCGACCCTACCGTGTCCACTGACACGAACGGCGCAACGAAACTAGAGCCCTCCATCAGCTGATAGTGGTGAGAACAGCAGCGGAACGTGTGCAACTGTTTCATTTTGCTCTCTCAGTTTGGGCATTTACAGCAATCTATAAAGTAGAAAAACTGTTTAAAAAAGGAGTGCCCCATAGACACGCCTAAAAACCAAAGTGCAAATCTGTTTCTAAATGCCCTACACAGCATGCTGACGGGCGCAAAATGTAAGGGAGTGGTAAAATTCTGTCTTCACACACACATCTGGTTCAGCTTTGGTTCACACGAGGCAGTTAGCGGAGGGCTGCTGGAGAGGGTGTTGCCGGATACCCAAATCTCTGGGCCTCCTATACGTCTGTAGCAAGCAAACCTGGGTGGAGGCCAGGCCATAATAGTAAACGTGGGTTTGAGGAGAAACACCAAAGACCCAGAGAAATGAGTCTGACAGAGACTGTCGGTAGAGATGGTTGCCTCTAAAAAGAAAGTCTAACAGAAAGTTTGTAATGTTCTAATTGTTCTCAAACAAAACGCTTAAAATCTAGTTGCACCTTAGCCCTGTAGCTGACTACTACCACATTCACATGACAAATAGTGATGTTTGTTTACACAAACATTAGTGAAAGAGATAAGGGGACTTTGGAACTGAACAAAGGGCAACAGGTGACCCAGTTTGGGCAGTGGTATTCAACCTGCTGTCACTGTCCTGAAAACAGCACTGGCACAAGTCTACCAATAGTCACAAATCATATAAAACAACTCACTCTAGAGTACTTTGTGACTATAACAGCATGCACATGCCGTACGAAATAAAAACAAATGATTAACTGTTACCAGTGCTTTCAAATTTCAATGGGAATTGTTGAGTCAAAAGAACTCTAATGTACCTTCTCCTCTGATGAGGTTAAAGTCATTTGAAGGGGTTCGACCAAAATAAAGAAGGTCTCAAAGAATAAATATCAGTGCTGTTTGAGTCTGACATAAAGGCTTTGATATTTGCAGAGTTGCTTCCTGGGGTAGAATTATGTTGCCATTGCTCAAGGGAAGGCTTACAGCCCTTCCTCCCACTGCAGCACTGGACCAGAGTCAGACAGGGTGCAAGCCTGGGCCACTGAGGTCAATCCAGTGAATCCCAAGCTGCACACACACACACACACATACACACACACACACACACACACACACACACACACACACACACACACACACACACACACACACACACACACACACACACACACACACACACACACACACACACACACACACACACACACACACAGACAGACATTAGTGTGCACATATGTGTGGGTAAACGTGCACATGCGCAAGTACAGTCTGGTTCCCAGCTGCAGTTGCCTCTAAGTATCAGCAGATGTCTGGCCCTGAGATCAGGACCCGAGAAGACAACGGATGAGACCTCTCAGATGTGGGAAAGGCAATCCCTTAGAACATCACCCCTCTTACAAACACAAAGATTCATCACACACATGCACAGATTTAGAAAAGTCCAGATGCACACTGCCAAAGCCATCAGGACTTTTACTAACTCAGGCAGCCAGACAGGGAAGATGAAAAACATCCCAGTGCTGCAGCCCGGGACTTATTATGACACATGCATGTCATAATAGGACAGTCCTGCAGCTTGGCTACAAGTACTACATGAGTCGGAGGAAGGACGAATATTGGTTGTGTGTTTTTGTTAATGTGTGTTCAGGTTGAGCATGTCTAGAATTTGCCATTTAACATGTTCCAGATTCTTACCTTCATAGATAGAGATGATGTGTGGGTGGCGGAGGGTTGACATAATTTCAATCTCTCTGCGGATGTGCACCATGTCCTGTTCGTCCTTGATTTTCTCTTTTCTGATGGATTTAATCGCCACCTGCAAACAGACAGAGGCTTCATGATCAGATACTAAAATTTTTCGTAGCAGTGGAAAATATGTTATAAACTATATTTTTTCAGAAGAAAATAACATGATTTTTCCAATTTCTGTTGATTTTTCACGGCCGAGTTTTGCAAGTTTGTGAACGGTGCAATAAGCAATACCCCCATGTAAACACGTTCATGGGAATAAGGGGTGGTGGTGGTGGTGGATACGTCAAGTGACATTTCTGAACAGTTTTTGATCTGTATGAGAAACTTTTAAATTGAGCGATACAAATTTAAAGATGAGCAATACAGGCTGCCAACTATTCATTTGAGATGTGTGAAGGGTTGATGGTGGTGAAGATGACCCCCATCTCCATCTCCTCCTACCCACTCTATTCCACCATGGAGGCCATGGACCGCTCCTTCACAGGCAGACTGAGACATCCCAGATGTAAATCAGAACTCTATCGTAGGTCATTCGTCCCCTCTGCAGAAAGTGTATAACTCCTCAGTTTAACTGGTACTGCCATTATCCTGTTACACAATAACGTCAATGCAATAGTCAGTGTGTGTTCAATACTTGTGCAATTCCAGATGCACATTAGTATGTCTGTATGCCTTATGCTGCATGGTTCTGGAGACCCATGTTTCATTTATTTGTTGTTTTTAGTGGTTGAAGGTTACAATAATAGCTTATTGCCTTTGTGTGTTTACCACTTTTGTTTTTTATTTTTCTTCCTTTTTTTATAGAGTGCCTCTCTATGGCCTTCATAATTTTTATATCAATACAGCAATTTGTTTCAGTTTAAAAGGAAACATGACCAAAACAAAATGTGTGGCACTAGACGGCATATAAAGCCGGGCGTACACTGTGCGACTTTTTCACTTTTTTGAGCCGATCTTCCACTCGTGCGAGAATCCACGACATCGGGGCGAGTTTTGCGCCGAGTGGTCGTGTAGTGTACAGGGGGTTACGAGAGGCGATTAACACCACGTGACCAGCTACCGATCAGCAGTCGTGAGCTCACACGGACTTCTGGCGTGTTTAATATTTCGCTCGTCCCTCGTGAGGGTATCGCACTGTTGAAGCGGCACTGCGAGCAGCTACGATCCAAAATGTATCAGAACCGCTCACGGCGCATGCGCAATCCTGCATCAACACCGCTCGCTCGCTATTTCCCTAATAACACACGCTATTCGTTTTAATTTCTACACATTTTTTTACTCACAAAGATTGTCAAGAAAGCGTGTTTGTCGTGTTCATGTCAAATTAAACTGATCACAAAACACAGATTTACTTTCTTTATTTCGTTTTCCTCATCCAACCCCCATAAATCCCTGTGTGTCCTCCTGCAGCACTCCCGAAGGACAACAGGCAAAACAAGACAAAAAAGTGTTGTGTAAAAACTGCTATTTTTAGCATATTTTTAGAGAAGACGTGTTGCTACCAGACGTACAGTGTGAGCAGTCAGGTCGCATCCGAGAACTGGGTCGTACAGTGTGAGCACATGGCTCGTGAGATCTGCTCTGCGAGGAAGTTGTACAGTTTGAGCTGAAACTGAGTGCTACGAGTGAAAAAGTCGCACAGTGTCCACCCGGCTTTAGTCACATGAATGATCTTATCAGTGAACTTTAACATTTACACACAAAACACACTGCACTCCATGTGATGTTGGTCTCAGTGAAACCTGTTGGACAAAAACATCTGGGGCCTTAAGCATAATAGAAGTCCACAGAGAAGGCCATTGATCAACATGTAAACTGGAGCCATGGTAGCAAATAAAAGAACACATTCAATAAATGACATAGTTGCACAGGGCTACTGGAGTCCAAAACCACTTGTTTTATTTTAGTGAGATCCATGTACAAAGATCAGTGAACACTGTAGCAAAATACAGCGTTGGCATTTACTTAATATGAAGGATTTCTGATTCCCTTCAGATGCATTCCAACTCTCCAAACTGCTGTAAAGCAAAGGAAGAACTGAATCACAAACCCAAAGAGGAAATAAGATCCATTTGACATAATTTCACCAATAGTACCAGTCTTTAAGAAGTCTCAAGTCTTCCAGAGGACACCAATCACTCCCCAGCATCTTATTTTAGCTGTTCTAATTAAGACCAGCTATTGGCCGACATTTAAAGCAGCCTGTAAATCTGTCCTGCTGGGAGCTTTAAGCACACATTACGAAAGTTGAACATAAGTCTGAGGTTTAACAGTTACAAACAACTCTTGATTTGATGATTTTTCATCATTACTGTAGTGCCATATGCCACAACAGGATACATCCATACCACTAACCCGTGTACCCCGTAAATGAGAGGTTTCTCTAAATAAACCAATTGAAAAGTACACAGGGTAGGCTAATTCTAGCCTAAACATTCTGGATCAAGTCCTGATTTTCCTTTGATCAGGTCAGTATAGAGTCTGCTGACTCAAAATACTGTTAGTTTAAACTTTTGTCCTCTCCTAGCTGAGCTGCTGCCTTTGGAGGCAGCAGAAACCACAGGCAGGGGTGAGTGCCAAGCTAATTACCATGTACATCAATAAAAATAACCCCCAATCCAGAGTAGCTCCCTTCCAGACCGAGCCTTGATTACACAGAATTTCAAGAAATTAGACTTTAACAAACAGCCTGCAAATTCTCGAGCAGTACCCTTAAGACAACCGGGGCGGGGCCAAGACATCAAGGCAAGGTTCCTTGACATTGAGAAACACCCTTCAGTCAGGGCCTTCTTGGCTGAAGCTCCATTTTCAGAGGGACTGAGGGCCCACGTGGGGCTCCAGAGTCACAGGTTGCAGACCCCTGCCTTAAGTGGTAAAAGTTGTTTGGGTCTTTGCACATGGCTTCTTTTACCTCATCAGAATCATTAAGATTTTCACAGATCGCAAAATCAACAGTAATATTTCTGCAGAGAAAATTTCAGCTAACCCAATGAAGAAGCCACCTCTCTCATGTGTTCTCATGGGTTTGAGACGAAGCCGGGTATCACTTGTGAGCCTCTCCTCCAGTTCCCATGCCCAGACCCTGATGTGGATCATTAAACTGGACTGCAGATCAGTCATTTGCCAGATGAGCTTACACACATATACTTCTCTTTAAGTGGATCCCCATTACCGTCACTCACAGTAAGCAGGTGCTGCACTGCTGCTCACGCCCTTGTCAGGTATGGGTCAGACCGTCCTCCCCCCATCTCTCCAACCTTTGCTCCCAAAACGACTTGTTTGAAGTGAAAGTCGATGCTTTGCTTCTGCAGAGCCTGCCATCTTCCAGTGCTTTCTCAGGCTATTAAAACAGATGAAGCATTCACCACAAGCTGAACCATCCATGCATTGTTTGGAAGCTCACGATCATCTGTTGTGCTGGCTTAGTCGGAGTCTGGAAGGGAGAGGAGGAGAAACAGGCCTGCCACCTTTCCAGGGAATGTCAGCCAGGAATTGTAAAACCTCATCAGCAGGAGAGGAGAGTTGTTTTTCCCTTTTGTGTACCTCCTCATTGAAGTCATTGCTTGGGAATGATGTAATCACATTCTTTAAGCACACATTTAAATGACTTTTAACTGAGGCAGTCCCTCTTGTTATTGTGGTGTGTTTTCCTGTATTCCTGAACTGACTGCTCTCCTCCCGACTGTCTTCGACAGTCCCTCCATACACCCCTCCTATTCCATTTCCTCCTGTGGATGGCCTTTCATGTCCATTTTATCTTCGGCTGTCACTACTACATTCCTACTGCAGTCTTTTAGATGTGATTTAATACATAATAAACCACACATGTACTTCTGTGTCTCCAACAAGTATACAAGCATGCAGCACATCCTCTCTTGGCATTCACAAACACACAAGCTTGTCACATTTTTGTACGATGACCTCTTTGATCAATCACGTAGCTTTGGATTTTCACTGAAGTACCCAGGATGGCCATATGGCTTTCAAGATTAAAACAGCCGCTCTGTTCTTCTTTCACTCATGCAATGGATGTGTCCGTGTTTAATCGGTCTTCCTGAAGTGCTTTTGGTTCAATTCCATGATAATCACACATAGAAAAACATTCTATGTTTATTTCCTCCATCTACTCCTCTACTTGGTTTGGAGGAAAGATCTGGGAGAAGCGAGAGCGAAAGGAGATCCCAACACGACAACCTCACCCAACTGTTGAATCTGCCACATGGGCACAAGGGACTTCCTCTGGGTCAGAGGTCAAGTAAACTCTGACAATACAGATCCATGGTCTGTGAGGGAGTCAAGACCTGTTACTTCTCTAAGAACTCATCATGACATAAAACGTGTTTGTGTGTTTTACGTTTGGGATGGGTTTTTAGAAGCACATTCTAAATACAATCTTTTTAAATTCCAAGGAAAATAAATATTCCAGGAACCATCCATAGCCATCTGAGCTCAGAAGAAAAACATTTTAATCAATCCAGGAAGTGAAAGCATTGAACAATTTTAACAATAAATAAATACTACACAAGTCAAACACAAGAAAGGGTCGCTGGTAGGGGTCAACACTTGTTAACCTGCACCGATTTTTATGGCCGCTTCTATCTGCTCTGCCAGAGTGGGCACACGTGGGTCTGTGAGGGTATAACGTGTGATTTTAAGGCTTCTAATTTTAAAAGCAGCCACAAAAATGACCGTCTGACACCAAAATTAATCAAGTATTGTACACACTCAACACACAAAGAAAACTTTAAGAGTTCCAGGTTTTTGAGGTACTTTATAAACATGCTACCAAGCAGCTCATGTAAACAGCAGATTCAGTTAGTCTCAGGATGGATAGCGTTAGGACTTTCTTTGACTTTTGATTACAGTAGTATGAAGTACTTTATTTCTAGGGGGAACTTTTGGCTGCCTTTGATTCACTGGGCTCACACCAGTGGCATCCGTCCTGTCATCTGCAAGATTTGAACTCGAGCATCCGGTCATGAGGCCCTGCAGGACGAGGCGTGTGCAGCGCAACTCCCATGGGCCTTATTTTTGAGCTCATGGGGAATTCCCAGTGGAGGGGGGTGGATGCACACGCCTCTGAGTGTAACACTGCGGCAGACTCATTTATAGTGGCTATTCATGACAAATCATGAGGCTCACTAAAAGCAACCTGATAGTAGGGCTCTGCCTTGCCACATTGTCCAAGACGGCATGATACAAATTACATTATTGTGTGCTTATGTGTTTTTAAAAAGTGTGATATTAGGAAGTACCTTTTCAGTGGCCTAGTGGTACCAGTGTCCACTCTGACACTGGGAGATCAGAGTTCAAATCCAGTTGTGTCTTACCAAAGACCTTAACAATGGGACCCAATTCCTCCATGCTTGACACTCATCTTTAACCGGTTGGATTGGGGGTGTTAAACCATCAAATAGTTGCAGCTCACCGCTCCCCACGGGGGTGGGTGCAAATGCAGAGCTGGAATTTCACCAGTGTGTGGTGACTAATGGGACTTTTTACTTCATTGGTTAATTAATAGTAAAAGGCTGAATACTGCACATAATGCAACATTTGGTTAAAAAAAAAGAAAAAGAAAACATCTAAAAAAAACAACAGTTCCAGAAAACAGCTCACCTCTCTGCCGGAGTGCCTCTCTGTGGCCTTCTTGACTTTCCCATAGGTGCCTCTCCCCAGCGTCTCCAGGAGCTCGTAGCGGTGTTTGAGGTTGTGCTTGTGGTGGTGTTTCTTCACACCCGAGTTCCTCCGTCCATCACTACTGGCCGGGGTCCCCTCAGGTGAGCTGCCGGCAGGTGAAACCGGGGATGCAGGGCTGGAGAGGACAACCCACGGCTGTTCGCGCGCCGCGCCGCCCTGGCCTCTCTGGGACTCGGGACCGGCCGCCCCCCGGTGTGATACATAAACCGTCTCCATCTCTCCAACGACCTCCCCACTTTCAAATATCTAACTTAAAATCTATCACCTATAGAGCTAATAGTAGTAATAATAAATAAATAACTTACAAAATAGTGATGCTATCACATGAGGAATCTATTGTTTACTGATTGTCTTGGTTGATCGACTGACTTAATTAAAGCAAACACAAACTCCTCTTAACTCATATTGTTATATAGTCGATACGAATGAATTAGCCACTAATGCAGCATTAAATAATCGGTCTATAATAACCTAATACATGCAATAGCTGCATAAAATCAATTATAGTGCCAATAATATGATGAAATATAAACAGTAGTCAGATTTTGACCAGATGTGGTTTAATTATATTGGCTATAAAAGGCTATAAATCCAAGATCTATCCCATTGAAAGGAGGAAAAAACTAAAGAAATGAATTTCCTTGTTGCTCAGCTGACAGGTATAATCTATCAATGGTTAATTCTACGTTGCTCACATCATCTGTCGTCCTACACGCTGCCAACATCACAAAAAAGGCGAAAAAGCTGCGACAAAACCGGCGTTTTGGGTGAAGATGACCCTCATCGTGTCCACGGCCCAGGTGCAGCTCCTCTCATTTATCAGGAGTCTGTCTGTTGTGCGCCTGCAGGCTCCGTGCGGCGGCCGACTGTGGCAGAAGAGCGCTGGGATCGGACTCTCTCTCACAATGAGACGTGGTGGATAATGCCATGGTCGTTTCGCTGCGCCCCTTCTTTTTCCGTGGGTGCCCTTCTTCTTGCCCCTCTCCTTCCCTTTCTCTCTCTATCCTCCAGCTTGAGGGACCGTGAAGAAAGAATGCGAGATGATCTGAGACCGGAGGCGGAGTTTAGCCAGAACTCCTCCTCTTCTTCTTCTTGCCTTTTCTTCTTCACACACCCTCAGACAGCCCAATCCAGGGGTGTAGCAAGGATTTATGTGGACAGGAACGCCCCCATATTTTAAATGGCAATATTCATGAACAATAGGCATTTTTTTCTTATAATTTCATGGTAAATATGACAAAAAACCACGTTCACTACTAAAGCAGATTTTGAACACCGTTCATAAAAATGAACCGAAAACAGCAGCATGCCTAACAAGATCCCAGCAAACATTTGGTCATTTGATGACCATTGAAACAATGTCAGTCCAAGATGTACTGTCATGGTTGAAAAATGGTTCCAAAATGAAAGTTGAACGAATGTCACCTAGTAGACGTCCACTTACAACTGATTTACAACATGCTATGTTGAACTACACTAATAGTCAAAAAAACAATTATACATATAACCCCAGAAAACTGTACACATGTATCTAAAGGGATTTTTAGGATTTTTGTGATATGTATATATATATATATATATATATATATATATATATATATATATATATATATATATATATATATATATATATATATATATGTCATATATATATATGTCATCCTCCTGCGACCATTTTTGGCCAGATACATGGGACCAGTGGCTGATGTGAAAGAGCAACATTGCCTATAAAAACTGTTGACTTCAGCACTAATTAATTAACAACAAGTCACAACAATTTTCATTTGGTTTTGTTTTAGCTTGCACACAGAGAGCTTCAAAAAGTTCCTTCTCCAAGACTTAAATGGAATGCATGTGCTGAGAAGTGGTAATTTTCTGAAACAAATTTGATTACCTTTAACTGATTACAAAACATGCTGAGATAACTGTCATGTTATTAACAAACTAGTGTAAATATATATGTATATATATGGAAAGTATAACTGCTGATCATGCACATTTCTAAGTGAATTGCAGAATTATTTCCTCAATGACAAAATACCAATGTAAATTGTTGCAGATGTATGAGCTCCTCATAGCTGTTTATCAGCTAATTAAAGAAAAGGGAACGATTGGGTAAAGCATTATACAATAAAACAAACATTGTTTTATTTCATTGCCTGTATTGATCATACAATTTATGTTGATCTAGTTTCTAGCTATAGCAGGTATTCTGATTCAGAGCTGCACAGTGTGGCGCTCTCATTTATAAACAGGGCCACTACTGCCCTCTCGTGGTCACGTCACAGAATTCAAGCAGCAAGGAAAAAGTGATCCGACTCATCTAGAGCTCAAAAAATCAGTTTGTCTTCTTGAAATCTGCGCCTGGTGTCTTATAGTGTTACTTTTCACAATCACATAAACACAAAGGCTGTAAACCTGAGAAAATATCAAATTAAACTACCTGTTGTTCGATTAATAAATCGTTTTTAAAGCATGCTCATTGCGCCTTTGTTCAGTGTTTATGGCGCATGTGTTCATTACATTCGTGTTTATTAATAAAGTTTCCCGCGTGAACAACACGTGACCCGACAGCACCCACGTGACCACACGCACCTGCTCAATTTGTGTTCCGTATTTGATGCTTTCTCTGGAGGACACGTTAACGTCCAATTATCGCTTATTTTGCTTGAATAAAAACTTTGAGTTTTAATTTCGTGTGTAAAGCTCGATTAGCTAGCCTCTAAGGTAAGTTCTAGCTAACTTTGAATGTGGTAAAAACTAGCCAAATTCATATTTAATTAAACTAATTTAATTTTATTGTCATTAGGTGAATCATTCACACGGCGAAAGTGTTCAGCCATCTAAACGAAGCTTTTCAGACAATTCTTGTGTGTTTTTGCAGAAATGCTAGCTTCAATGAGGTGGCTGCTGTCCAAACTGGTTTCTCCACTGTGGAGGACAGTTGATGATGTGGATGTGGACATCCTCCCTGATAGCTCATGTAAGTGGTGCCAACACTTTAATGCAGTCCAGCACGTTAGATGGCATCTTTAGTGTTGCTTCACCGTTGTTTGATCGTGGCCAGGCTATGAGGACGTCCGTCACCTGCGGGGCAGCGTGGTCACGGAGCTCTGTCTGGACTATGGCCTGATAGATGACTCCATCTTCTTCACTAGCACTGAGGTTCTGGGCGGAATTGCTCTGAAACAAGGAGACCTGGTGAACTGCATAGCCGTGAGAGGTGGCACTAAAGGAGGATGGAAAGCTTTAAGGGTGAGGAACCCCTGCTTCACCTGCAGGGAAAACAAAAACATTTCTGACTTTATTCTCTGAAAAAGCTCAGAATTCAGTTTTTCCTCCGAATTGTCAAGTTATTCTTTTGAATTTTGGAAAGAAAAAAAATACTAATTTAAAAAAATTTAAGTGGTCCTAATCCTCTTTCCCCAAAAATATGACGGATATTTTTTCCTAAAACAGCTGCACCTCTGAACTAATATATTTTTTAAAATCTTTTTCTATACACTGCATGATGAGATCTGTTTTTACCTTCTTGCTGACGTGACGGCGATGCAACTGTAGCTGAAACATGTCAGCAAGAAGGTAAAAAAAACAAATCTCTATTACTCTGTATAGAAAAAGAACTGACAAATGGAATACGATGACCAAGACGGAACAGATTTAACAGATGTTCAAAGGACCTCTGCACTAGTTTAATTCTGATGGACTGGAAAACGAGGTTCTCAGACTGTAAAAGGTTCCGACCGTCATTCTAGACTATCTCCAACTGACATTTAAGCGTGCTTTAGAATGCTAGCGTGTGATTTTGGCAGAGACATGAGAAGTCTGACCGGAGCTTGTTGTTTACTCTTTATACAAAGCTTGGATTGACATGCCCTGAATAATCTTGTCATTTAGGTGGAGAAGAGTGCAGATGCTTGGGATGATGGAGGAAGAACCTCTATAGAAGCTGACAGTTTGCAGCTGCGACCTCTCATCGGGGCTATCACATCAGTAGAGGGCGATGGTGGCTACATCAGTCAGACCACATACTTCTCACGCCAAACCCTTCTGGAAGGTACAGATGATCAGCATAAACACAACAACTACATTAGGTCATTTCTTAAACCCACAGCATATGGAGTTCCACACAACCTCCTTGCTCATCTTCTTTTATCTGGTATTTGATTTAGTCAGAAAGTTAAAGCGATACCAGGTAGTTGTGCTTGCTTATAGCACGCCCTAGTGTCCGAAGAGGAGTCTAAACCTGTCTCTTTACTGTGCGTTCATCTTTTTAACACCTTCATCTAATAGCTGAAACATCTCCCAGCCTTCCTAAGTGTCTAGAGGAGTTATTTATCACTAAATTAAACAGATCAGCTGTCTTCATGATCTAAAACATGCTGAAGCCAGACGGCAGCGTCAGGTCTCAGCTCAATTTTTTCTAAAGCCTGGTTTATGCTTCTCCGTCAGCTCCGCAAGGGACAGACACGCACGGATTGACGGAAGCGTTTTGCGCTTTTACTTCTCCGTCTCCTGGAGAGTGTTGCAAAGCAATTGCCCGGCAGGACAACAGAGGGCGTAGCGCTGTTCTGTGGTATCCTGTCATGTATCGGTCCAAGATGGTGTGTTTATATTGTGTTTTTGTGTATATAAGAGACTTTTTAACACGGACATATTTGTCTCTCATTCTCCTCCATCTATTCATGCGCTCCCCACCTCTAAACCTACGTTTCCTATCATTTCCGTCCACAAATAAAACTCTTGCTGTGCATCTTTTCACTCCTCCAGTCACGGGAGGATGAAACGTTCATATTTTTAGAGTTTTTTTGCGAGGCATTCTTCAAGCTTCTCCGTGTCTGCCGCTAGTTAAACTCGGCTCTCTTTGCAATGGCGGCGCTGTAAACAACAGCGGCGTCCTGACCAATCACAAGCTTGCGTAATCCGTCTCGTTCGACGGATGTTTAAAAAAGTGGGCTCGACTCCGTACGTACTTGCGTGCCTGCCGGAGCCCTACGCAAGGACGCTGCGTGTCTCCGCACTGACGCAGACGGAGAGGCATAAATCAGGCTTAAGTCCTAACAGACCGGACCGGCAACTGTGATGTTGCAAGTGCGATATTTCGACCACTGGGGGCGACAGGGGCAGGGTGGCCATTCCTTAACCCTGTAAAGAGTCTGTTTAGCACGTACTGGCTCAAGAAAATGAGTGAAAAATGTGAGAAAGTTGCAAACTCCCTTTTAAAATACAGCACCATCAAATGATTTACTGAAGATTGATGACATTTTCAGCATATATGTTTTCTGAGTTTAGCGTGTTTCTTACAGGGTATGAGCCAATGAAAGGGGACTGGGTCCAAGTCCAGTATTTCATTAACCCCGGCCAGTGGACCACCCAGGCTCATTCTGTGGCCCCACTACGCTATAGCCGCTTGGACCAAGTAACTGTCATTCTCCTACGATATAAATAATTATTCAAATGGAATTCATGTTTTGTTTTACCTGGTCAAAAATGTTAAAATCCACATATGTAGGTACAATTTTTCTTTTCTGATTGTTAAATTGTCTGACTCCAGGTCAGTGTGACCAGTGTTTATGGCGGCAGCGGTGTGGTGGAGGACAGCGTTTTCTTCAGCTTGAGTTCTCTGCTGCTGCCTACCAACTACCAGCCATCAGTAGGAGACCTGGTCAACCTGGTAATGGTGGAGAGCAGTCAGTCTTTGTACAGCTGGAGGGCTCTGTGCATGGCTCCCTGCTCTCAGAGGTACCCACAGCTTTTACAGAAACTGGAGAATAAAAATGTCTGCATGATAAATGTGATTAAATTGTGCTAACTTCTGGGTCTGTTGATAGTTTTTTCTTTTAGTTGCAGCAGGAACGTTTCTGCTGTACCTGTCACAGACGCTGAACTTCCGCGAGTCTTGGAGAACAAAGGAGGGCTTGATGTTTCAGACTACGGCCAGTTTGGAGACGTGATGCTTGGGGAGCAAAATCAGCTGGTGTTCTGGATACAGTCAGTACTTTTTGTTTCTGAGTCCTTCTGGTGCAAATGTGAAACTTTTGCATACTAAAAGAAATGAGCTATTAGCAGCACACTACTGCTGTGCACATGTTCTTCATTTGTTCCCGTTCTTGCAGAAATAAAGGCTCTGAGATGCACACGCTGAAGTCTTGTGAATTTGCTGGCTGGGACTCTGAGGAGCAGTTCAACCTGATTACTGTCAATAATAGCTCACCATCACTCAGCCAGAGACAACACTCACAGGAAAACGGGTCAGAACCCTTAGAAACACAAGGCAGAGCTACACTAGAGGCAGACAAGGAGAACGATGCAGTGCAGACAAACAGCATCCTTACGAGAAGAGCGGAAAAGGAGGTGAACTTAGCACCTGGAGAGAGACACTCAATTGTGATAGTCGTCCAAGCGAAGTAGGTTACAGCCCAAAAGATTGTTGTCGCAATGTGGTTTACTCTGATAATATGAAATATGTATATTTTCACTGTGACCCAGGATCCTGGGAAGCTGCAGGGAGCTGCTGCTGCTGCATTTCTCCTCTTTCACCATCGGGAGGCTCCTGGAGGTCACCGTTGGCTGTGAGGATGAAAACCTGCTGCAGCCCTCTGTGCCCTTTAGTCCCCTCCATAACCCGCAGTCCACAAACTCTTCCCTTCACGTGGTCACCGTATCTGCTCCAAAAGATGCACCAAGGTATCAGAACTGCAGGTTTAAGTTATGACCAATAAGTGATGCTAAGCTATGGTCTGATAAACTCACTGGTTTATATTCATGGGAAGATGCTCACAATTTGTTTGCAGTTCTAACATACTGATAACACTTCATGTATTAAGTTTAGAAACTAATTGCAGATATTTTCTTTTAAAGTGTGAATGAGAGAAATTGGACTGAAGGAACCACATTTGACCACATGACATCATTCTTACATACTACACCTTTAATGTTGATGTAATTTAGACAAAATGACATGTTCTTTTTGTTTGACACCAATCTTCCCTCTTCTAGGCTTACCAGACGAAAGCTGCCCAACTTCCTGCCCACGTATGCGGTGCCCAAGCGTCTGAGAGACTGCGTGGAGATGCAGGGCGATGTTCTGGCAGCTCAGCCCTGCCTTGGAGAGGTCAGCTTGGATATGGCCAAATGTAGCTCTCAATAGTTTGTGTAAAAGTTAATTGAACTTTGAATGAAAGCTAATTGTTGCACTTGTTTCTACATCCTGAACAGAATCATTTTAGGAGAAAGACGACCAAAACTTAACGCTCTCAAAACCTAGAAGAGCCATGCTAACATTAGCAGCACTCTAGCTAATGTTTCCACAGGAAAACGCATAAACAAACTGAACTAAAGTATTGTTTTCATCTGGATGGAGATGATTCCAGTCAGGATGAGGTTTTTGTCACATACCAATACTCGACTTTATGTTTACAGCTGCTTGATAACACAAGAAAGGAGTAAAGTGGTTGCAGCAGTAACATAAGACCTTAAAGCTTAGCGTTATCCTTTAAACCTGCAGGTGTTGTCACCCTTCAACATGCAGTCCCGTTTCTCAGCCCTTCTGTGGCTGGAAGAGCTGCATGCAGAGAGAGAGTTGAGGGAATTCATGATCTGTGGAGCGCTGCTCAGGAAAGGAGCCGCATATCTGCACCTCAAGGTGCTCGGCTTGGCTGAAGGCAGACCCAACCTCAACATAGGTGAAGTTTTTTAGTTTTTTACTGTAAATCATTGAATTAGATCGAGGTTTGACGTTTTTATCATTCTCATGAGTCCTAAACCTTCTCCACAGGAGACAGAGTTCTGCTGAAGAAGCCTGAGTGTAATGGCGTGATGTTGGAGTACATCAGCTATGTTACGGAGGTATGGAGATCATCTTTTCGGACGTGCTCTTTTAAAATCTAATTCTGTTTCTGCTGTTCAGATTAACGACGAGGACGTGAGTTTGAGAGTAAATTCAGACTTTCAGCGCAATTACGTTGGTGAGCCACTTGATGTTGAGTTCACCTACAACAGGTGTGTTAAGATTTGTGTGCTAGATTTCTAAACGTCCCGCATTTGAATTTCACAAAGTTTGATTGCTTTTGTCAGGCTGACCATGAGGCGATGCCACTTTGCACTGGAGCAGACGAGGCATTTTTGGGAGAGTAAGTTGTTTGTGATATGTTAGAGGTCAGAACTGGACTGCAGTGAGAAGCTTTTGCACAGCTCAACACTTCTGATGTCATTTTGAATAGACCCTTTTACTGTTTGTAAACAATATGACATCAGCGAGAAAGCGTGCGCAGCTTGGCAACAGAGAATGGCGTTGTGTCAGGCTTTATCAAGCTACGCTGCGGGGTTATCACCGGCAAATCTTGAATGTTATATTATTAAACTCACTTTAACGAATGGCAACAGACTCCCGGATCCCTGTGGCATTACGGAATGGGTGGAAGATGTAGGTGCGTGGCCAGATATCCAGTGGCCCGATATATACACGTTTTTAGTGGAGAGGCCCAGTAAGTACACACGTGAGAAGCTACGGGCATACAAATCGCTAGATGCATACAACTATGTTGTCTGTGGCCACGTACAGAAAGTAAAATATCACGACATAGACTCCGAGTTTTTGCGTCCTGAAGGCAGAAGTCCTTCCTAGCCAAAGACAAGGACACAAGACTGCTATGTACGAGGCTTGGGTCATAGTAAACAAACCAGAGAACTACGTCTTCACAGCCAACTGTACCTGCATGGCAGGGTGAGTATAGCATAGGTTTCTTTTTTTAGCGTGCTCAGAGTACAACCGTGTTAATTTTAGAGAAATACAGTTTATACTAATATGCAGTAGGAAAATACAGATGAATTAGAATGAAATGTTAATTTGAAGCATGAAATAAAGCGTATACATTTGTTTAATTCTGTCATTTTGATGTTCCAGACTTGGGTCCTGCTGCAGCCACGCAGCAGCAATTTTATTCAAAGTTGAGCTTTGTGTTAGGATGGGAAAAAGAGAAAAGGCTGCAGTTACATCTCAGGCATGTGCATGGAAAGACCTGAGCAGGAAAAATGTAGATTCTGTAAAGTTTCAGTCCACTGCTTGAAGAGGAGCGATTCTGGCATCCATACACGCAACAACCCGACATTTTTATGTGCTCAGAACTTCAAAACAAAGGGTTTAAAATGCTGTTTTAGTATCGAGTGTGAATGAGGAAGCCTTCACTCTCGTTGCCAAGCTGCGCGCGCAACTTTTGATGACGTAGGTAGTAAAAGGGTCTATTACTTTCAATTTGGAGGCAAGTTGTCGCACTTTGCCTTAATGTCCACCAGAGGGTGGTGTCTGGATTTATTTCAGTTTTGAAGCAACTGCAGCAAAATCTCTGAAAATGCTCTTAATCGTTTTGACATTACTTCTTTTTAATGGCCTGTTTAAGAGAATAAGTTACACGTACATGTAGATGAAGGTAGAAGTCAATTTACTAAACTGTTGTTCGTTCAAGAGATGCCGGAAATCACAAAAAATCAGCTACATTTTTCTACATTTCTGTGTAGTTCTGTTCCCCTCCAGAGTGACACTTCAAACCCCTCAGTGGTCTGGAAAATGGCTTGAAGAGGTAAACCCAGAGAGAAGGACAGTGGTGTGATTCATGTAAAAAACAAAAGCTCATTAAATACATTTTGTCAAACAGAGTCAGGAGACTGAAAACGGACCAGTTTCAGACTCTTCAGCTAACATGGAGTCAAGGGCCACACAGACAAAAGGTGCAGATTCTTAATTCTGTTTTTACAATCATATCAACATTCTTAGTAAAAAAAAAAATATATATATATGTGTGTGTGTGTGTATTTGATTTATTTATTTTTATTTTTCAGATGGAGAACTGACAACCAAACCCATCCCGAGCCAAGGGCAGTTCTTTAACCCGGACCTGAACTGCTCTCAGAAAGAGGCAGTAAAGAGGATCCTGGCGGGAGAATGCCGGCCCATGCCCTACGTGTTGTTTGGACCTCCAGGAACCGGAAAGACCGTCACCCTTCTAGAGACTATACTGCAGGTCCGTTCACGTTTAGATGTAAAGGGCTTTTAGCCACCTGATACGGAAGGAATGCTTAGGTAACCAATGAGGGTGCCTTTATTAATGTTACTTAGTTGTAGCAATTATTACGTATTAATTATGACCAATAAGATGTGATTTTCCATACAAATATGAAATATCAATCTGATTGATCTTTGACCCTACAGGGTATGGCCTGATAAGATTCTAGTGCTCTTAACTTCTTTAGTGACCATAAACACACTTCGTATTAATTCAGAGTCAAGTTTATAGTTTATAAAATGAATTCAATTCTTTTTCCTAAACTAACAATTTAAACATGACCAGATATGAATAATGAGATGTAATGGGGTGAGGTGTTGTGATGGAAGCTAGATGTTGTAGCAACAGTTCTTTGTATCTGAGAGAAATAGTGAAATCTGGGTGCAAAAGAATTAGTTGTTTGGTTCTAAACTAGAGTTGTTTATTAAAAACCGCATCAGACGCAATCTGTCGTGCCAAGTCTACGCACCCTTGGTGTGGAGGTTCTCGTTCGATCTGGGGGGTCGATGGTCACTGCTGGTGGAGTGAACTCTGACATCAGGAATCTGTAGATAGTTCCGATAGGACCCGCCCAGTCTGAGATCTCGTTGCCGAGAGGCTTTGACAGGAGGTCAAAGGAGATGGTTTCAAAGAGGCTTCTTTCCTGATTTGGCCGAATCGGGGTTCAGCTGGAAACGGAATTAATGGGGAAGTAAATCCTGTTTAAATAAACCACAATGTTTCGATTTCCGGCCATTCTGGCAAATCAGAATTTGACACGTTTCTGAGTATTTACCAACTTTCCTCAGAAACCCACGCCTTCCTTCAGATACAAAATTCTTAATTCTGTGAATAAGAATGGCTTAAAACACTTATGTGAGGTGAACCTTGACCCTAATATGTATCTTATTGCTAAATCAAACACATACTCATTTGTGATATAAATGGATCATTGTAAGAACAATATTCCTTCAAATTCATTGATTTTAAGCAGAGATTATTCAAACATTTAATTTAAACATCTTGTTCATTAATCACATATGATTATTGTAAGCTTGTGAGTTGTCAAAGTCATGGAAACTTCACTTGTTCAGGGTAAAGAATGTTGACGTCTGGCGTTCATGCAGAGAGTGTACAAGCTTGGGAGAGAATTCCATTTTTGGTTCTTTTTTAAACACAGAAAAGGTTTTTTCTTTACCTTGCTGACGTTTCGTTTGCGGCTGCGAACATCCTCAGAGCTGATGCTGATGGTGGCGTCACGTCCTGCTCCGTTTATCCGCGGGCAGCAGAGGACGTTGTCGCCCTCTGCTGCCCGCTTTCCTCTCTCCAATGATGCAGTCCCATGCGCGGTCCAACGTGTACACTCCATCGTCCCTGTTCATGGTCCTGCATCCACGTCTCCTTATCTCTGTAGCTTCTTTTATCCATCTTTTGTATTTCTGTTGTTCGGTGTTTATGATCCTTGTGTTGTCCCAGTTCATTATATGGTTTTCTCTTATGCAGTGATCTGTTACGGCTGATTTCTTTATAGTGTTTTCTGCTTCTTGTTTTGCTGCTCTTGTGTGTTTTCGACTTGTTTCTTTCTCGCCGGGAGGGGGGGGGGGGGGGGGTCGGACTTATGTTAAGAAGAAGAAGAAAATATAATTTCAATAGCGCCTCTCAAGATAAAAATCACGAGGCGCTTAAGCATAATTCTGCGCACACAAAGATGAATACGAGACCTGGATGATGAAGCTCAATGGTTAAAGGAATCACTGAAGCGGTGTGAAGCGCTCCGTCGTGCGTCTAGAGGGTACTGTAGGAGGCGAGCTGCCGTGGTTCGCCGCATGCTACAGGAGCGAGCTATCTAGGTGCGCACAGCGTCCCCCGGTCCCCTCCTCCTCCCCCTCCTCCCTGTCCGGAACTCGACCACACCAGTCTGAAGCAGCCACCCTGTCCGTAACAAGTCTGGACCTGTTACTAGGGGCTTCGTCTGGTTTAATGACGGAAAACGTTATCCGGATGTTTGTATTCAGACACAAAGGTCTTACGGACAGAGTCCGGAACATTTCCGTTTTTCATGGCCTGTCTGAAGGGGACTTTAGAAACAGACAAGTACACCCAAAAGACAAGATACCAGCTGGATGATGTCAAAACGATCTAACACATGGATTTTCTGCTTCCTGATCGTGTGACATACGCGGATGAAGTTCAGTTTTAGAGCTGGTATGTTTATTCTCACGGTGTGGGGGCTCGTTCCGACACCCACACAGTAAAAAAATGCTAATAGCCAGTGGATGAGTTAACATCCCCATTTGTTAAAGGGATACCAGGCAGTTTAGCTTGCTTTTAGCACCTCCAGTGTCTGTTTGTAGATGCAAGTCTATCTGCTTGCTGTGCGTTTGTCTTTTTAACACCTTAATCTAACAGCTGAAACATCTCCCAGCCTTCCTAAGTGTCTACAGGAGTGATTCCTCACTAAATTAAGCAAATCAGCTGTCGTCATGATCCAAAACATGCAGAAAACGTGCTAAAGTCAGAGTTGTCTGTTTTATAAATAAGACAAAAGCACATGACACTTTTTTCTGTACAAAACTATGTCTTAGGGTTAGGGTCAAGTAAATATGTGTCTATGCCCATCTGTTCCTCCCTCGTTATCACTCACAATGTTTAAGTATCTTCTGTAGGAAGCTGGAGAGCAGAAAAAGAAACCCTTAAAGATGGACTGACCCTTTGTGTGATGTTAAAACCTCTCCACCCTCAGGTGTACCACTTTCTGCCCAGCAGTCGGGTTCTTGTGTGTACTCCATCCAACAGTGCCGCTGATCTCATCTGCATACGCCTGCATTATAGCGGTTTCCTGCACACTGCAAGTTTGGCCCGCATCAATGCATCCGGCAGGGACCAGGAGGTACTGAAAGCCTTTGTCTCCTGGATGAATGGTCCTGCTGTTACTGAACTTGCATACCGGATTAATGTGTCCATTCCTGTTTAGTCTATTCCAGAAGTGCTGCAGCCTTACTCGAGGGCAGGTGAAGACATCCGTCAGGCTGCTTTTCACAGGATCGTGGTCAGCACCTGTTCCAGCGCCGGAATGTTCCATAATGTTGGAATACAGTAAGACCCAGGGTGTTGTCATTACTGTCACAGCTTACGTTGAAGTTCACTCACTATCTGCGTCTGTTTCTTCAGAGTGGGACATTTTTCTCATGTGTTTCTGGATGAAGCTGGCCAAGCCACAGAACCAGAATCTCTGATCCCAATCAGCCTCGTGTCAGAAAGAGATGGACAGGTCCGTAATAACGTGTCCACGTCATTCACACCTCCAAGTGGAACATCCAATGGCTTCTCTCTTATCAGTAGAATCACTCTTTGTTATTTTCATTCAGACTGAATCAGTTCACTGCACTTGGTCTCTTGAGCTGCTTAAACTAACATTGAAAATGTCTAAAAGACAGGGTATCCGCGGGTCCTTGAAAAGTCTTAAATTAGCTTTTCCAAATTTAAGGCCTTAAAAATCCTTTAAAAATGACAAATAACCCTTAAATGCAGTTTCCAAAGGTCTTAAATTACCAAAGACCCAATAAACACGATCCTTTTGTTTTCCTGAATTTCTAGTTAGTGTTCAGCATTTTTTTTGTACGATGTTGGCGTAAGCGGAACCATACACATTCAGTTGGTTGTGAAAGGGGGCTATTTTTAGATGAGCACATTAGCTGGCTAAGCTAGTGGGAGCTTGTGCCATGGGGAAGGGCAAGTTTAATGGTAACTGGATGGCTAATCCTACGTGGCAATAGCTGGAAATTATAGCTTAAATTTAATTTTAAACATAGCTTAAATTTGGTCTAAGTGGCCTTAAAAAAGGTCTTAAATTTGGCTCCCTTAAACCTGCAGATACCCTGGAAAGAAGAAATGAAATAATCTACTATTAGGTGCTTACCCCACAGATGAGTACAGGTGTTTCATGTTTACCTGCTTAGATTGTGCTGGCTGGAGACCCCTGCCAGCTGGGTCCGGTGGTGAAGTCTCATCTCGCCTCCAGCTTTGGTTTGGGGGTGTCTTTATTGGAGCGACTGATGTCCAACCCGCTGTACTCTAAACACGACTGGGGCTACAACCCTAAACTGGTCAGTGCACTGAATGCAGATGTGGATATTTAAAACAATTTTATATTCTGCTTTCCAAAACAAGACTCTAATTTCCCTCTGGGATTACTAAAGTACTTTTGAATTGAATCGAATTGAAGTGTACAAAAATTAGCTTGGAAATAAGAAACTATGCCGATGGAGAAAGTTTCTCCAGATGTTGGCTGTTATAACTGTCAAGTCTTTGTCAGCAGCTTGAAGACAAATGTTTAAACTATTTTATTTCAGTATCTGTTTTGTATTTCTATAAACTGCTTTATTTGACATCAGGTGACAAAGCTCATCTATAACTATCGCTCTCACGAGGCCCTGCTCACACTGCCCTCCAAACTCTTCTACCTTGGGGAGTTGTGTTTCAAAGCTTCCCGGGATGTTGTGGAGTCCCTCTGCCAGTGGAAAACCCTTCCCAAAAAGGGCTTCCCGCTCCTCTTTCACGGCATCAGGGTAACACCTATTTTATTGTCATTTGTGTTCTATTTTATGCCAAATTAGCTTGTTTAGTCAATAATACACACAAAATGACAGGTTTACTGATAAGTGCAGCTGTACAGTGTCAACTTTTCTAGAGTTCCTTTGGCTGGAACAGGTAGCTCATGCTTTAAAAAAGTGTGGTTCACTGAAAAAACATCTTTTATTGATTATTTCTGATTAGTTTTTCATGCAGGCTGAACATGAAAATAGTCTCCTTCACCTATCTCCTGCAGTATCTTCTGATAGAAAATAGACGGTAAAAGGCTGACTTGTACTTCCTGATTCAGGTTCATCTGCGCTTTTTCCCCCTCGAGTACGACGTACAAGGCATTCATCCCTACTAGAGACCACGGGAAATGTATCAAATTATTAAATGTTCAACACCTTTTAATAAAAGTTCTCTTCAGGGCACAGAATTTAGAGAAGGCAACAACCCGTCGAGGTTCAATCCTTCTGAGGCTGTTCAGGCCATGCTCTACTGCTGCCAGCTGGCAAAGAAGATCTACAAACCCGTCAGCTCCTCTGACATCGGCATTATTGCTCCGTACAGGAAACAGGTAGGACTGCACCCACTACTCCAGGATGGAGTGCTATATTCCTGCTTTACCCTTCTCTGTTCTCGTGTTTATCCAGTCTGAGAAGATACGGATGCTGCTGGCTAAAGTGGGTTTGTCTGACATCAAAGTGGGCTCAGTGGAGGAGTTCCAGGGACAAGAGTTTCTGGTCATCATCTTATCAACGGTAGGTAAAAACATGCTTTAGGTAATCATTTTACTCTTGCATAAATTATTGTTGGTTTCATATGAAACTGAGTGATTGAACTTAACATTTAGACAACCTAGATAGATAACTAAAGGCTGGCTGGCTGCAACCTTTGCAAGATTATATCAAGTTGTGTATTTACTCTGAAAGTTTGTCAAAACACTGGAAAAAAGGGGTCAAGTCTCAATTTTTACAGTAACAAATGCATTTATATGTTAATCTGCTGAAAATTAGAATATATTTGTGTGTTTAGGAGGCCAGATAAGGTGTTTATATTTACATTTGCTAAGATCTAATGGCTCTAGCTGAGTGAGGGAGACAGAAACATCTGTTTTTGTTTTTGTCTGACATCAAATCCATTTACTGTGGTTTATGTCTCTAAAGAGTCCAACAGAATGGTGGATTACAATGACACACTCTGAGGATTCAACTTGTTGAATTAACAAAAAATGCTGACAAACTGAGCTAAAATATCAAATACAGTCTAGTGAGGAGAGGCACATGCACTCTTTGGTAGGTTTTGGTAGGACTTCAGTGTATTATTTAATTATGTTACAAAAGTCCAATAGCTCTTTTTTAAAGTTTATAAAAGATTTAGGATATATTTATGTTGTTGTTTAGAATGAAGATATCTTATGTTTCATTTAAAGTCAGCTAAAATAAGATGCACATTTAGTATGTGATGTCATATTTGCATTTTGACTGAACACACACAGCTTGACTAATTATCACTGCCACACTGTATTTTCTTATGAGTCCGTTGAGGTTTTGTCCTTTCGGGATCTAGGTGCGCTCTGACGAGTCAGTGGAAAGTGATGATTTGCAGAGTTCACTTGGCTTTTTGGCCAACCCCAAACGCTTCAATGTGGCCATCACCCGCCCTAAAGCTCTGCTGCTCATCGTCGGAAACCCCCACGTTCTCATTAGAGTGAGTGGAGGAACACAGAGCTGTTACAGCCCTGTTATTGATATGTAATGTAATAGAGCCAACACTCTGGACTGATCTGAATGCTGTCCCATCATCCCAGGATCCTTGCTTCAGGGCTCTGCTGCAGTACAGTTTCATCAACGGGGCCTATCTGGGCTGTGACCCCCCTCCCTCCCTGAGGAATACTCAGATGTTTGTATCAAAGCATTCATTCAGATTGTTCATTTATAATTCAGTGAGTCTGTGATGACGAGTTATTTAATGATGAGGTTTGTTTCCACAGAGCTGCAGAGGAGCAGAAGCCAGCTTAGAAGAAAGATGGCATCTCCAGGCCCATTTCTATGTTTAGCCACCCTAGCATTCCCTAACACGCTTCTGGTGTGACTTCCTAATTAGCTGTAGTTGTTAAATACTTTAGAAACTGATCTTGTTTCTATTGGAGACGAGGTCTCATTCGCTGGGGATTAAAATAAAGATCTTGCTTGTGTACGCTTTAGTTTTTCATTTCACGTGATCGACTGTGCAGAAAATGAGATACGAGTACATTAATGGGACCATTGCTGTGCTCATTTACCAAAATGGGACAACATAAATATAGATTTTTCTGCAACAGGACCTGTGAAGGATTATTTGTTCTCTTTGCTGTGCAACACAACATAGAAACAAGACAGTTTTTAAACTTTTATTAAGATGAGAGCATTCGCTCTCACAGACGTCTGCTCTCGTCAGCATGGCAACGTCTGCCCATAATAAGGCCACAGAGACTGGATGTGACAATTGAGTGCTATTGACGGTCTATGAAGTGACTGGTAGTCCTACTGGAGCCCAGCAGGATGGAGAAGGGAAGGGGGATAGGGATAAATGCGGGTTCAGTGTTTTAAGTTAATGGGTCTCTTATGTACATGAGGAGACAGCTTTTAAGTTTGAGCCCAGCTCTTCTAACAACACCCACCCTCCTCACACACACACACACACCTTTGTCTTTGATGTATGCCTCAGGTTCTTATGCTGTCCCGCTCTGCCTATGGAGTAGAACCTTAGGGAGAACGCACCATGCTATAACCATGAAAGTGAGACTTTTAGGTTTCAAGTTCTCTGGTTGTTGAAGTTTATGTACTGGAGTTGATCCAGTCCTCTACCAAACTGTTAGGGATGTGAATGTGATTATTCTGTATTAACTGATCTTCAGGAATGACGGAGCTTTTAAATCCCAAATGCAGCTTTAAAAGAAAACGACTCAGATGTTAGACTCCAGCTTTCACTCTTGTCTGGAAAAGGCATCACAGTCCTGCTGATGAAGATAGAATAAAACATAACCACCGTGCTGTGTGTAAAGGTTGTACTAACGAGTCTGTTATTAAAAAGGAAGAGATTAAGATTAAAACAGGGTTATTTTCTGGAAATATTGCCTTGTTGGGATCTCCTTGTAGTTTAAAAAAAAAACACAAATAGTTAATACTGGTGGCTGAAGTTTGCAGGTGACAGTCAGCATGAGTCTGATTCTTTATTGAAATCATGATGATGTCTCATTTAATCTAACCCAGTGGTCAAACACATTTAACATACTAAACATGACTGTGGTTATCATTTTATAAATACACCAATAAACAGCTGAAAACCTTTCATTATAAAACTTTATTAGTTCAAAATATCTGGTTCTAAGTGTATCTTCTGTCTGTAAAGTTGTTTTAAAGAAAAAGGAAAACAATTGTGGTTCAACCAACCATAAGTTTCAAATGTAATAATACATTTTAGCTGAAGAGCCTTTAAAAAAAACTCAATCTCGCTGTACAATAAAAATACAAACATTCCAACAAGGACAAAAAAAAACCCTAGTCAATTTAAAACCACAATATAACACTTAAAATACAGTTAAAGGGAATATTCAATCTTGAGCAGGTGAGTTTTGAGTTTGGTCTTGGTCTTGAAGTGTTGCCAGATAGTGGTTTTTCTGAGATCAGCTGGTAAGGAATTCCATAGGAAGGGGACAGATCTGCTGAATGCGCGACTTCCCATGGTGACATGTCGAGCAGGGGGATTGTGCAGATTGATGGAAGCCGTTGATCTGAGCAAGCGGGAGGGTGTGAGGGGGCAAGGTTTGTGAATGGCCTTGAATGTAAGGAGTAACATTTTGTAGTTGATCCAGAGTTTTATTGGTAGCCAATGAAGTTCCTGCATTATGGGGGTGATGTGATTAGAGGAGGGTGTTCTAGTGATGAAGCAAGCAGCAGAGTTTTGGACCAGTTGAAGGTTATGTAGAGATTTCTGTGACAAGCCAAAAAGGAGTGAGTTACAGTAATCAAGACGTGATGTGACCAGACTGTTTACTAAAATGTACGTATAGAATGATGGATAAGCTGGAGCATCGGTATCACTCCAGCTCTTGTATGATGTTCCCTGTCTTCAGTACTAATGGGCCAGACTAAAGAAAATGGTGAACAATGTAATGAGTGGCAAAAGCTCTCGTATGTATGTGAAGAGCAACGATGGTGTCATAAAATATAACCGATTAGGAAACACGAGTCTTCAGATAGACATAAAGTTACTCTTTCTGTGTCAGAACATGTTTGATTGCTATTGGCTGCATCTGAACATTGTTGCTGACCAAATGCACTTATGGCAGTGGCACTTATTTTTCTGACAATCTGGTTGGCTATAATGCAAAAATCAAGTCTGATTTTTGGCATAAATAGACTTGATGTCTGTTTTCCATAAGTGGACAGATAAAACAAGGTAATCCTAAAAGTATTTTAAAGTACTGGTAGTTAAAATCCAAACATTACTCAAAATTCTAAAAAAAATAAAAAAAAAACACTAATAATTTATAAAAGCACACTGTTACCAGTGTAGATTACACAATTGGTAAGACACTCGTTTTTAGAGGAAAATCTGACTTCAAAGAAGCAGGATGAATGGTCCTGCCTCGGGTGTTGAAGTGCTACAGATGGTTTGGTGTCTGAAATCACATCAGACTTTGAGACTGGTGTTCGTTCACTAATTGGTTAGGGCTGGTGGTTGTATTAGTGTGGATCAGTTATATATTTCACCTAGCATGCACACCACTTTATAAAAAGTTAAATTTTCATTTGGTTTAAATTTGAGCCTGGGTGTCTGACCCTCTCATATGATCCTAAATTTGTGGCATTTGAAACGACGACGTACAAAACCAGCGAATGGTAGGATGACATCATGGTGGTTTATATGTTGATTGATGTTTTAAATGTGGTGCATTCCACAAAAAAAAAAAAAAATAAATTACTGTCACAACACTATTCAAGCTGGATGTTCCAGAAGCCAGTTGCTTGAGTTTTGAGGGTTTGTTTTTAAATTTCCTCAATAAAAATCATGCCAGGTTTCATTCTGTTAACAGTGAGAAGCAGGATCCATCTCTCTTTGAAGATTCTTCAAAGATTGTTTACGGTCATTTTGACAGACACATGTTCAACCAATCACTTCACTTCGCTGTCACATTGTCATTGACTGACATTAGGGCATGCAGCTCAAGACAGACACACTGTCTACACAGCAGCCATCAGGCCCAACAACAGATCCCTGCTGGGATCCTGGCGGGGAGAGCTTGTTAAATGTGAGGACTTATTGTTTTCCCAAATTGGTCTGGGTCTCTAATTATCCAGTTAGTCCCCCTCTTATGGGCTGAACTCGTCTACCCGATCTGGAACCAGCCTCCCGTCATCAGATCATGCAGTAAAACGTGGCTCAGCTCTGGCTGGTCACATGTTCATTGTCTCTTCCAGACAGGGCTGCTACACAGCCATATGTAAGTGGGAAGAGAGCCAATCAGAGTCAAAAGTTTTTGGACTGGTTGAGTGCAATAGAGACCTAATTCTTGAAGAAAAGGCCCAGAGGGATCAATTGCAGATACACATCTAAATCTGGAGACAGACAACACTCAAACAAATATGTCCTAATCTAATGAGAATGGATGAAGGGGCTTGGGTCCTTGAGATGGAGCAAACTGGTGGATCTGCAATAGTTTGAAAGTCTTAAGTTCATGAGGGATTTTGCCTTATAGGTATTCTCTAGGGTTTTACAGTAATGTAGAACTGATGATCACCAAGGGAATTTTAGGACATTATTTTTCATATTAAAACTTAAACAGAGTAGTAGACTGGTAAAAATGAGCTTTTATTTTGAAACAAACCCCTACAGAAAAAAATTGTGATGAACATTTGTGATACAGCGTAGATAAAACTATTTTTTCAGGACTTTTTCCACTTTTTAAATTCTCTTTAAACAAATGAAAGATCACGTGGCTCATCTTAAAACTGGGGTGACATTGCCTTTTGTCTCCCCTGCCCCTCCTAACTCACACCCTCAGTCTGCTTACTGCCCCCTTTTTTGTCTGCAGCCATTACACAAAAAAAAAAGCTGTTGTCTCCAAACACACCGTCTCTATGCCCTTTGATAGGTAGTTGATAACAGACTAGCAGACTGATGGGGCTGGCTGACTGCTGTATATAAGGAAAGGTGCATCAGCAGCGAAGTCACACCAAAGTCCGACAACCTCTCTGAAAGCTCACCTTTTAGGAGTTTACCAACAACTATCAGTATGATGTTCTTCATTGTGCCTCTTGTAGCTGTGGCATCTCCATTACTGGCGTTTGACATGAGTCAGTCCACTCGTTGCGTTGCCATCCCCAACCAGATGAAAGTCTGCAAGGATGTTGGATACTCTGAGATGCGCCTGCCTAACTTTTTAGGACACAGCAACCTAGGAGAAGTGGTTCTACGTTCAGAGGACTGGAAAGACTTGTTGCAAACAGGCTGCCACCCTCAAGCACAAGTCTTCCTCTGCTCCATTATTGCACCCATCTGTCTTGACACGTAAGTCATTTCAACAGTTTTTTCACACTTTGCATAGATTTAAATGAATCTAATTGAGATTCCATCAAAATTTGCCCCTCAGTTTTATCCAGCCTTGTCGCAGTCTGTGTGTGGCAGTAAGGGACAGCTGTGCCCCAGTGCTGGACTGCCAGGGACATCCTTGGCCTGAGGCGTTTGACTGTGACCGTTTCCCTGCTGAGGAAGACATGTGTCTAACCCCCCATGGAAAATTCAATTACTTTCTTAAAGGTGATTGCCATTCATTTAAAAATGTGGTTCTACGTAATAGTTAGCTATTCCCTTTACTTAATAAAGTATTGTCCATGTGCTATTATTAAATCATTTTTTTAAACTCACAGATTTACCCAAACCAGTGTGTCAAAACTGTCCATCTGTGGAAACGTCCCCACCCATGAAAACAGTCCTGAGTGCCTTTTGTCATTATGATTTTGGTATGTACCAACATCATTGTTTCCCTATCACATGCACTGTTTGATATCATGCTGTCAGTAATTCATTCACCTTTCCACAGCTGTGACGGCCAAACTCCATCGTCTCCGTCACTCCACCGGAGAGCCAGAGTTCAAGGTGGAGGGCCGAGTTGAGTTTATCCGCCAGGGTCCACTGCTGCCTTATGACACCCAGCACCTGTTGCGGGAGTGGCTCCTCATCAACCTCCAGTGTGCCAGCTCCTTGGTGCGCCCGGGCCGCTCGCAGCTTTACGTTCTGACAGGCTCTGTGAAGCCCAACGGAGCTGTGGCACTCACCCATCTCTTTCCCTGGCACAAAAAGGACTCCGGCATTGCATTAGCCACTCGTAGGTGGAAACACCACCGATGTTAAGAAGGAACTACTCTGAATTTTGTTCTCTTATTCATATGGGATAGCTTAATTCATGTGATGCACTCAAACCTGTAAATAATATCAATAGAATGTTAATTAAATATATTTAACATCTTTACAAGGAAATGTTTTCATATATTTGTATGTGTGTATGAGATCTCCCGCAAATTGAATTTGCTCTTCTTTTCTGTTATTCTAATATAGATTTGTTTGTATAACATTACATTTGTTTGTATATTAAAAACAAATGAGAAACATTCATTTTTTTAATCTCATTACACATTGTTTTGAAAAATTACCGCGGAAGGATGTGTTGACTTCTAAATGACTTGTGACTTTATTCACAGCAGACCTTCTGTTGAATGAAGTGCTAATGAGAAGATAAACCACCCACTTTACATCTGAATAGCTTCATTTTCCTCACAAAGCTAAGCAGACCTCACTAGAGTTGTTGAACAAGAAGGATGTTCAATACTTTTTGAATTTTATTATTCAGTCCCTCTGTTTACAGATATAAAAGGCCCTTTAAATTAGTTTGAAAATACTTTATCATTTTATATATAACTTAGTGAAACATTCTATTCAAGACACTTATTCTCTTATGTATATATTGTAGCGTGAGAAATAGTTGAATGTCTTCAGAAGTTCAACACAAAAAAACTGAAGAGTTTTGAGTTATTCTAAATACAAAAGTATTTAATAACTGATTTTAATTGTAGTTCTAAGTTTAGAATCTTTTGGAAAGGGACAAAAACTAATTGGTGGACTTTTACTGATAAAAATGCCTTCATTGTAATTGTGCAGTTCTTCAGAACAATAAAAAAAACCACTAGAAATTTTTATATTTAAGCTAGAGTCTGATGAAATTTACCAGTTCTCCTGTGAGTCCTCTTTTAACGATACTTTGCCCTCAAAAATCAAAACCAATGATCAATTACAGCAAAGAGTACAGTAAAATCTAGGGTAGTTTCACAAATAAAAACTCGTAGGATACAGATGGATCCATTCGCATGGTTTATGTCTGGGGATGGGGTAAACTACATAATAGTGATCGGCCTCTTTTAGCCCAACCTTTGTAGAAAGTCTTGCAACTTTTGCTGTTAAGTAAAAAAAAAATTGTCTCCATCTTTTTTGTTCCAATTACTTTGTGGTTACAGTACTAAAACACTGCCCGGCCCACAAAAAGTCATCACCCCCCCCAAAAAAACAAGGTCACACATACTCTAATATTTTGTTGATCATGACATTCGCTGTGGCATTGTTTTGATAAGCTTGGCAAAGTCATAATATTTGTTTCCATCCAGTGTTGCATTAATTTTTCACCAAGATCTTGCACTGAAGATGGTAGAGTCTGACCACTGCCGTTTAAAAAAACAACATTTGTTTCATACAGCAAAGAAAAAAAGTTAAAGGGTGAGGTAACTCGAACAAAATTGACATTTTACAGTTTCCTGTTTCTCAGCTCTCAGTTTCCCTCACTGTCGTCGTACTATGAATACACTTTTCCCTAAAGCTTTGAGCTGATCCAGCCCATCATTCTGCAGACTCACTGCCATGATGTTCCCTTCCTGGCAGATCCTTTGACCTTCTTCAACAATTCCTGGCATCTTGAATGATCTGGGTCCTAATTGGGTGGGTTATCTTTTATGCTTCACATTGTGTCATCCATCACTATCTAACAGCTTTAGTCAGACAGTCCTTTATCATCAATCACCTATGTTTGAGCTGTCTTTTAAAACCAGCACGTCACTGTGTTTAAAAATTCCCCCTATATTTTGAAGCAATGTCAGCAACAGCATTTTTGGAAAATAAAAATGCACCAGATGACAAAGACGGTGCACACAAGTGAGCGTTTTTGCTAATGTTTTACACATATGGCCATGTCTCTGCATGCACAGTAATATCACCGATTATGCCAAGACAACATTTGCACGTTGCATGCAGACCCCCATAATTCTGCAGCAAATATGAAGCCAAAAAGGAAGTGGTAAATCATGCAGGTCCACTCTCATCCACTGGGGGCTGGCACCAGAAGTGAGCAAATTCTCATAGACTCCCAAGTTAAAAAGGCCAGTTTCACAGCAGAAATAAACATGTTTACAGCCTGGTTCAAAAGGCCATTTTAGGTTTAATATCATGTCATTTAACTGCTTGGTCAAACATGTTAGTGGGGCTGCATAAGAACCTTGAGCGGGTGCCCAGCTTCTGCTGTCTCCTGCCTGAGAATAGCAGACGGCTGTCTGTTCCCATTTCCCGGGGGCAGCTGGGCTGGCTCCGAAGCGAGGCTGTAGTCATGCTGGTCAATGGTGAATCTCTGAGGGAGACCACAGAAACACCACAGCTCTTTTTTGTTGACGCTGCTTGCCTTCGGTGTAGCTCAACTGCATTTTTCTTGCTTAAAATGCCCGGGAAAACTTTGTTAGCTTCGGGCTAGTATAACGTTCCGCTGATTTCTGGCTCCCGGAGAAAAGACCATCAACAAAGGCGGACACGCGGATCTTTCACCGCGGTGGAACTAGCGAAGCCCGATATCCGTGGTCACCTTACTAAGCAGGCCAAAGGTGCCTTTACTTTGGAGTCGTTCTACCGCATTTTCTTGCTGAAGATAGCTGGAAAAACTCTGTTAGCTTTGGGTTAGCATGTAGCTGTACCACTTATCTCAGACCATGGAGCAAGAGCTGATGTAAAATGCCACGGCGCTTGGCTGTCATCGCAGAGTGCTGAGGCTATGCTTGTAATTGAATAGTCCCAGTCCATATTAGATCTCCACAGGTGACCAGCATGACTCCAGCCTTGCACAGGAGTCAGTCTGCCGGTCAGATGGGATATCCCCGTCCAAGGAGCCCTTCTTAGCTTTTTGGGTTAGCTAAGTTAGCTAGTAGCTATGGTTCATTTGTTCCAACCCTGTTCCAAATGTAACAGCCCCACCCTCAGCTCCACCTCTTTTCCCATTTTTTGGATTGTCTGGGCGTGACGAGACCTGTGACACGGTCAAAATGGTAATGGTGGGAACCTCTCATTTGGGCACAAAAACGTATAATTCGAGCCTATGGACTTGAATTGTTAGCCTGGCCTGCCAGACTGGTCCTCTGTTTAATTCTGTATGGAGAAAAAATCTGGTAACTCACAGACAGAGAGGCACTTGAGGGGCTGTACTAGGCAGCTCAAAAATAACCAGTCAAAAAAAAGACGAAATGCCGACTGTACCGTGTGAGGCTGTAATTTTTCAGCTGTAGTCAAAAATGGCGTCTAGCGACAGCGCAAACATCTTTAATTTCTTTAGAATAAATGCTTTTAGAGCTTCTACTTGTTGTGGTTTTAATGACATTCAAGTCATTTAGACCAGAGGAAAGAGCTGCAGCGAACTCCGCCGCTGTCTTTGTTGTTAATGAGAAACTGAGCGTCACTGTGTGTGCCATCCGCGACGCTGTAGTTTTTTAGCTGCAGTCAAAAATGGCGTCTGGCGACAGCGCAAACATCTTTCTTTAGAAGAAAGACTTTAGCGTTTCTACTTGTTGTTTTAAAGTCGTGTCCAAGTAATTTAGAACAGAAGAAAGAGCCTCGCCATGTTCAACAAACTCGGCGTTATGGTGTGTGACGTACACTCCGTAGCGCTGATTGGCTAGGTTAGAATTCTCAGGGGGTGGGGTTATTTGAATAGGAGAGTTCCCAAACCCTTTCTCTGTGCAGAATTGAACAGAGGCGGAGTCTGGCAGGCCAGGCTAATGAATTGTCCAGTATATATGTATGTGGTTGCATGGAATAAAGTTTCCGTTTTTTCCTAATTACGTGAATGTTTTTCATTGACCAAGAATGGGTTCGCTGTGAGTCTGTTGGGAGCCTCGATTGACCTGATGCAACGTTATTGGAGCTAATCTCATCAGAAACAGGATTTCAACCTCACCGACTAAAGCAAGACTGGGACATCACCATTTCAGTGCACAAACGGCAGAATGACGAGGCAGGACAACGACTGAGAAGATTTACACCAGAAATAAGTAGATTGCAAAAACCAGATTCAATTAAACACTTTATTTACAGTTCATTCATTCTGAAATAATATTTACAACTTCAAAACAATCTGAAGGATTTAATAGAAAATGGTATTAATGATAATGGTAAATGACCCGCACTTATATAGCACCTTTCAGAGTGAGAGGACTCCAAACCGCTACAGTGTCATTCATCCATTCACACACACACACACTGATGGTGATGAGCTACAGTATAGCCACAGCTGACCAGGGCACACTGATGGAGGCGAGGCTGCTGAGCACAGGTGCCATCAGGCCCTCCGACCACCACCGGCAGGCAAAGTGGGTTAAGTTTCTTGCCAAAGGACACAACAGCAGAATTCTCTGTTGGGAGCTGGGATCAAACCCGCAACCTTCTGATTACTGGACAACCTGCTCTACCTCCTGAGCTACAGTTGCAAGTGTAAGCCTACACAAATATACAAATGTTTAACATGCAAATAGTAAATAGAACAACTCAGTTTTGGTCTGAAAGGGAATGAAATCCAATCAAACTACCAACCAAAGTATTTTTGAAGTATCAGTGTTCAACATATTTTTTCCATTGTTTCAGAGACCCTTCTGGTATCAGAGTTGGGGTTGGAGGTTCTAAAGAAAGTATTTTGTTTTGAATCAACTTTTTTTGGTCTTACATGCACCTTTGGTAGGTTTCTGTGATGGTGAGCGCTCTGTGGCTGCATTAGTGTGGTTGTGTGATGGTTGTTCCTCCACCAGGGAGAGACCTCTGACCATGAGCTCATCCATTGGGGAATGAGTGGTATGGACCTCCTTCTCCTTGCGGTTTCTCCACTTCATGCGACGGTTCTGGAACCAAATTTTCACCTACATTAGCAGGAGGGTGGAAAAAGAGATAATCAGTAAAGAGCTTTGAGTGTATCTATCTAGGCTGTAGAAGCCACCCAGTAAAGGAGGTTTTATTCCCCATGTTACTCTTACAAAGCCAAAACTAGGATCATACCAAGTCTATTACCTGCGACTCTTTGAGACTAAGATCAGCTGCCAGTTTGTTTCTGTCCATTTTACTGATGTACTTCTGTCGTCTGAAAGTCTTCTCCAGCTCCTTCCTCTGTTCCTCAGAGAACACTGCCCTCCTGAGGATCCCTCTGCGTGATTTAGGGCTTACATTAGGAGACCAGATTTTAACGTTTGCTCCTTCTGAAAAAATGAGATAATCAATAGAAGTCACAAGATCGATTGGAGTTTACGTTCCAACAAAACATGGATGCTCAGTTGAGGCATTGATCGAAACAAAGTTATTCATAGAAGGCAGGTCCTGTTGGGTTAAGCTGTTCCAGTTGAATGAGTCACTAAATAATAGAATCAAAACAGCTGTTTAATAGTTGCCTGTCATGTTTGGTCATGAGGGCTAAACTGGCTTGTTGGTGAGACTGTCACTCTACAAACATGGACCACCGATTTAAGCTGGCATAGGAAGACTTTTCTAATGATTATTTAACAATGACAGATCTTGTCTATAACTGCTTACAGTGTGTATTTGGTATTAATGTCATTCACTTAGTACTTTACTTAGAATGTACAGTTCCTGGCTTTACTTTACTCCAGTTCCTTGCCATTTCCTTGCATGTCTAGCCCTGGAGGTATTTCACTTGTTTTATCCATTCCTGTTTATTTTTACCTCTCATGTAACCCTTTAAAATTTCTAACGTCTTTGCTCCTTCTGCACAAAACACTGCTGAAACAGAACTTTCTGCATTATATTTCATTTTTGCATGAATGAATTTCATCCTTAGCTTCAGCCTTCACAATTTATATTAAATGCGTGTGTGAATCTGAGATTTAACCCCTTTATTGCCAGGTTTATGATCAAAATCAGAACAGTCAGAAATGTTTCAAAATCGAAAAAAATCTAATTATTTTTTGTATGTTATGTCCAGAGGACCTGTTTGAAGCTGCCTTAAATTGTCACAAATGGGGGGAAAAATAAATTTTTTTGCTCACTTTATACTTTTTGCTTAATGTAGAGTCACAGTTTTAGTCTTTGTGCACAAAAAAATGCTGAAATCTCATATAATATTTCATAAGTTCCAATTTTTCATTTTTGGCTTCATTCCTCACACAGTATAATAAAATATGTGTGTGCTTCTGAGATTTAAACCCTTTATTTATCCTTTTATTGCCAGGTGTATGATCAAAACCAGAAATGTAAACAAGTGAAAACATGTAACCATTTTATACAATATACAGGCCATTTATGTTTTAGATTTGTTTATTAATTCCATTATTTCAAACAAATAATGGAATTAATTTGTTTTGTGGGTGAATTTTTAACATAGTTGACTGTTATAAATAGGCTTAAAAAGTATTTTTATTCATGTTTTTATATTTGAATAGTGTCCATTTATATACACCCTGCTATACTTGGGGAAAATAAACAATCTAGTGAAAAACAATAAAAACTTAAAATTCAGTCTTTGTGACTGGTTTGGAAATTCATACAGAATAATAAAAATGCTTATATTTAGCCTGCTTAGAAAAAAATGTATATGGGAGTCAATGGCACAGAAAAATGCCAGGGAGCACTGACTATAAAACAATTTTAGCGTTAAAGTAAATGGAACAAGGGAATTAAAAATATATATATTTGGTGAATCCCCCAAAAGTGCACATCTTGCAACAAAAAAAAAAAGATATATTGCATTAGCAGAACCACAACTATTCACAAAAACACACGTTTGTGCAAAAACAATGCACTGAGCACATATACGGGTTCACTTTCTTCTCTTGCATCTTGGTCTCCCAATTTGAATTCACAACATTTCCAAGATGATGGCAATTTGACCCCATTTATTTCCGACTTTTGACTAATGTCTTTCGGTTTGTCCAAATTAACAAACTAGGGATGACTAAAGTGAGTCAGCTGCTGTTTCTGTTCAGGAAAAGGGATTAGATGACCTGTGAGGAGCAATCCCACGCTGCCTCACTCACAGGTGCACTCACAAAAAAAGTCAAGTGAAACAATTTATCTGATCCATTCAGCATTGCCTTTTTAATCTGTACGACAAATCTGCACATAGACCACCTCCGGGAGCACAAAACAGGTTTGGACATGCTTCTCACTTCTCAATGGGAGCTCAATGGCTTTTACTTAAATAGCTGATTACCAGGTCATTCCTGGGTAATGTGTGTGTCTACCCTATTGGACCATCTATTGAATCTGATGGGGCACCAACAATGCAGCTGCACAATGGAAATGCCATTACTCGATGACTCAGTGGCCCAGCGCTAAATCTCTTCTCTTGCAAGTTTGAAGCCAGTTTGTATGTGAAGATGAGCTCGAATAAGTCTATAAAAGTCACTTTCATTGAGTGCTTTATGTCCTAGTCGAGAGGTCTCCAATGGGCAGGAATGAGAGTTGAAGGACAGCAGAACAGGGGGGGGGGGTCTGCGTGCCCAAGCTCTTTAGCCACACAATGAGCGGGGGACGTTCCTTGTCCAACCCTCTGCTGCAGAGGAATGGGTGAGGGTGCTTTCTTAATGCTTAGTGGAGTTCATTGCTGCAGTGAAAAATTGCGGTGAGGTCGCGTGTGGATGGTGGAGTGAAAGTGCCAATTGGTCACGGCCAGCGTTGGCATTGTTTTGTTGCCGGGCGCTGTGGGAAAGTGTCAGCCTATTAAGAAGACTCTAGGGACCTGTGGGATGAGGCTTTTCTGATTTGTGCCTTTCTCCACAACTCTTGACAGCCACCATGAATTGCAGCAACTAATAACTTCCAATTGCTGAGGGACAACGCCAAAAAAGAACAAATGTTGAATTCCATTAATTCCGAGACATTTTATGTGGATGATATATGTCTAGTGTTCAACACAATAAGCTGTGATAAAAACATTTTAAAACTTAAGTTTATATTTTACACGCAGATATTTTTCAAATGAAACCTTTCGTGTTAGGAATTTCCAGATTCAGCTAAGAAACAATACTCAGTATTACTCAGTAATCTTGCTACAGTGGGGATGAAAGTTTTAGTTCTGTGTATTGGCACTGCTAAACGTGTGTGTGTTTGCTAGTCCGAAAGCAGGGGGCCTCTGGGACTCCCCCCCCCCCCCCCAACCCACCCCTTTCCCCGTCCTAAACAGCCGTGAATGGTAATGAATAGAACTGTGCAGAGTTGAACGGAGAATTAGCTCTTTGGCATTGCATTGGTAATTAGCTGTGGAAAGCATGGAAGACCTTGCTGCTTATGTTTAGAGAGCAGCTGAAGCATTGCTGATGAGGCATAGAAAACTCACTGGAGAGGACAGGAGGGGGGCTGGACCCACCGCAGCACGCCAGCAGATACTGCGAGCTCTGCAGGAAAACACTGCTGAGCATGCCTGCAATGACAGGACGACACAGTCAGATAGAGTCCTGAGCCACAACATGACACCTTAATCAAACGTTTCCAAAAAAAAAATCTGAATACAAACGAATGTAACTGTTTCCAGACAGGAAGCTAACAACCAGATAGAAATAGACTGAAGATCATCAAGTTTGGAAACTATGACAAAACATGTGCATATATCATAATGCCACATTGGGATGACTATATGTTGTAGGGAATGGAACATTTACAGACTGCCCTTTACAAGTTTTAAAAGTAAATTGCTTTTACTATTTACAGTTCAGGGTCGAGATTTACATGCATTTGATTTTCAGCGACTGATGAATGTTGTTTGGCTAAACTTAAAAACAATATTTCCTTGAAAAAGCTATTATCTGGATGAACAGATAAATTACTGAGTTATTTGTATCAGTAGTTTAGCATTTCCAGTGTCGTAAAACATGTGCTTTAGTTTTTTCCTACTTTATGTGAAGAGCTTGATGCATTGCTTCTAGTTTTCCCAACCTCTGGTTGGTTTTCAACATCTCAGTCCCTCATTATTGCCTTTCATGACTATTCCAACATTTTTTTTCACTTTTGTTTTAACATTTACGAAAAAAAATTCACCCTAAAATTGAGACATTTTTTTGTAAATCCTTTGGTTTAGGGTGGAGTTGGATTATACAGAAACAGGCTGTGTTTTTAGTATATTATTATTTGGAATTTGCTGGAAAAGGTGTTTGCATGACTCTGGTGGGATTATGGCATCACTACCAACTTTAGAGGTGTGTTTTCATAATAACTCTGTTTCTATTCTAGCCCGAGTTGTACATCCCATATAAAATCTTTGCATTTGAATTTGCATTATTCTTTTGTTTTGTCACAACAAAACACAAATCAGTCAGTGAAAGCTAGTTCATTTCTACAAACATGCCCATACAAATATAACTACCTGGGTGTTGCAAAAGTGGTCCCTGTTGTGGACTTTGTGCCAGGTGGACATCCTGGCCCCAGATTCTCCTCCGATGTTCACACGCCGCTTGTCTGAGATGCCCACATGAGGATCCATCAGGTCGGGCTGCAGGCCGTTGAGATTTCAGCAGGTTATCAATCAGAAAGCTCTTTCCGGAGCTTCCAAAGCCCGGTAAAGCAGGAGCTATGCTCGCCATGCTTCTTCTGGTGCAGCTCTGAACCGAGACCATCCTGCTGACGCAGTGACCCAAGCACTCAAGTTCCCTCTACAGCAGCTACGTGACACTGAACTCTTCTTTAATCCTTTTCTTGGGTGACCAGGCCAACTTCATTAAACTCAGAGGAAGACAAAAGTTCTCTGGTCTTCCTCTTTCGGGCCTGTACTTTGCTACAGGGCTGTGTTGTGATTGGCTGAGAGCCTCTAATGTGCTCCTCAATTCAGATAAGGCTGGGGCCTTTCTGGAGTGGCAGAAGGTGGGTCTGGCTCATTCATTATGTCAAATAGCCTATTAAATGATAGACACCAGCGACAATGAAGTGCTGGCCAAAGTTTAACATGGACCAAACAGTCTTCTGCAGTAAATAGTTTTCTCTTTTCTCCCTCAGAGCTCCATTGTGCCAAACACAGACCCCTCAGCAGTTCATTTAAAATGCACTTTGTTTTCTTTTTCTGTTTCATTTCTGGAACTCTGCTCAGTGAGAGCTTTCGTGGTTGCCTAAATAATAAAAACGGGCCACATTTAGTGAATGAATAGCACAAGATTCAATATTATTGCTTGTTTTTCGTCTTTAAATACAAATTCCTAAAAAGCCAATTAAAAAACGAAGCTTTCAAAGATGACTGAAATGACATTAATTAAATCAAACTGCATTTTTTCATGATTTTAATGTTGAAAATTCAAGCTTTTGTTGTCATGTAATATAATATGTGTGTTGATGAATCAGCAGAATGAAACACACAGAAATTCGTTGTTACATGTACAACTCAAGCCAAGATGGACACATGATCAGCAATAGTTGGCTGGATGTAGCCAAAAGTCATTTTCATCACTGTGCTAAAAGTGTGTGCTGTAAATAGTGCAGGAGATAAGACAGAACATTAGTTTTACGGTTTGACACAAATAACATTTCAAAATACAAGATAATTCTAGTTTGAAATTGCTGACAAATGTGTTCTTTCAAGGGATGCTTAGCTTTTAGAGTAGGGATGGACAATATATCGGCATCAATATTGGTATTGGCCGCTGTTAGTCATTTTTTAACACATCGGTATTGGTTCGATAAATAAAACTGGGCCGATTTTAACAACCGATATTTTTTCCATCTCGTTTCCATTTGTTTGCCTGTTTCAGAGGGTGAGGGGGTGATGTGTAATTTTTTAGTCATGTGAACTGTGAATGAAATCATCTCAGAAACGTAAATGTGTGTGTTGTGCGTACATAATAACATACATTTTCATTCTATACAAAATCTGCAAAATTTATAAGCATTAATATCAGTATATCGGTATCTGTAAATATCGGTTATCGGTCATAACAGTGAGCTTAATATCGGATATCGGTATCGGCCAAAAATTTTCATATTGGTGTATCACTATTTTAGAGTCAAAGAATTCAGAGCGCTTTGAAAGAAAATCTGATATATTTTCTCCACCAAATATAGTTAGAACTCCTCCAACTTCCACGGGTCTTTGGTGGCAAATCTGTGGCCCCACACACTCACTAATGTGAGTGTGTGGGGCCACAGATGCTAAGCAGATGTTAGCACCATGTTAGCACCATGTTAGCACTTAGCCTAACATGGTGCTGGTATGTAGGGACACATAACCTAAGGCTGTGGCTGGCACTAAATGCACTATGAATTATTACCGTGTGCTTTTCAGCAAAAAATGTTACTAATATATATCCTCATGTTGTTGGCGCAGTGATACTTTGGCTCTGTTGTCATTTTTTTGTGTGTGCCCTTTTTTTCTTCCTCTCTCTTCCTTCAGGTCTAGAAGAGGATTCCTGTACAAAACAAAGGAAAATAACGTGAGATACTTTTTCTCCACCAAATACATTTTTTTCTAGTTTTATTTAAATAAAACAAATTTACAATGTAAAAAATAAAATTCTAAAATACAAAATTAGAAGATTAAGAATAAAATAAGTTGTCACTTGTATCAGTTTAATCATAATTGTATTATATCAAATACAGGCCATAAGAATGAACTGTTTGAGTGAACTGAACTGTATATATATATATATATATATATATATATATATATATATATATATATATATATATATATATATATAGATATCTCACAGTGCTATCTCACAGATAGCACAGTGATGATTGATATATCATTATATATATAGATATAGATATATAGATCGATAGATCGATAGATAGATAGATAGATAGATTGATAGATAGATAGATAGATAGATAGATAGATAGATAGATAGATAGATAGATAGATAGATAGATAGATAGATAGATCGATCGATCGATCGATCGATAGATAGATAGATAGATAGATAGATAGATAGATAGATAGATAGATAGATAGATAGATAGATAGATAGATAGATAGATAGATAGATAGATAGATAGATCGATCGATAGATCGATAGATAGATAGATAGATAGATAGATAGATAGATAGATAGATAGATAGATAGATAGATGATAGATAGATAGATAGATAGATAGATAGATAGATGATAGATAGATAGATAGATAGATAGATAGATAGATAGATAGATAGATAGATAGATAGATAGATAGATAGATAGATAGATAGATAGATAGATAGATGATAGATAGATAGACAGCCATCCCGCACAGAGTTTGTGGCATGTGGTTGTGTGTGCTGCACGTCAGTGTCATGCTGCTGTAAAACAAAAGTGGTTGAGTAAGCATACACACGCATGTCATGTTTTACAATAAACACATCCAACAAGAGGCTTGTGCAACCTTTCACACTGCATCTAATGACCTGTGTGTGTGTGTGTGTGTGTGTGTGTGTGTGTGTGTGTGTGTGTGTGTGTGTGTAGGGGGGTGACTGAGAGCTCTGCGCGTGTAGATACCTCATGCTGAGCATGGAAATTGGCCCAGACAGCTCAGCCTTTTGTGCAATGCCCAGGGTGCCAAAGGTTGCTTGTAATCAAATTTGAGGTTTTATTCCTCAGGCTGGTGGAGAAACTATTGCACTCTGTCACATGATGAGTGTTAGCAAATTTCTGTGCACCATCCACCTTTGTAGTGGAGAGCGTGTGTGTTAATGTGTCCCACATAGACCGGTGGCCATGACTGGCCACCAGCTTAGTTGGTCATTTGTTTTAGTGTGGCGGAACAAATCCAGATTGCTACTCAATGCTAACGTTTTATTAGCTGTGGACATAAAATTCTTCTTGCTATAGCTACATATTTAGCAGTACGTTTGTGTAGCTCTGGTTTCTGAAAAAGTATATGCATCTCAGCCAGATGACATTCATTACATTATGTTGTGTTTGTAATTAAATTGCACTTATCTCAGAGTTCACTAATATCTTAGGTAGATTCTGTCCCATGAGACTTTGTGCCCATTTTACAAGATAAAACTAAGCACATCATGAGATTTGCCAGTGTGCAATTAGCCAGATTCCAACAGCGCTCTCCAGAAGAGGGAGGTATAATTAGACCATTCTTAAAGAGTAGGTCTTGGAAACGCCATGGAGTGAGTTCATGTGAATTTATTTGATGCCCATCTCTTCTCAAGCAGAGAAGGAGAAAAAAACAGGGGTCTGTTCATTCAAACATCTCACAATGGCTCTGTTGAAAGCTAGTACTCTGCAGGCCAACTAAGATCCCTTTTCTCTTTTTTTATTTTCTAACCCCAGCAAAGCTCTTAAAAAGATACCGGCCCATTGCACACGCAATTGATATTCCACCACTCGGACTTAATATTGTGAATGGAGGGCCGGGTTCCATGAATCAGGAGGACAATGTGCTTAGCATAGCAGCAAACTGGCACTTTGTGTGTGGTGTATGTGTCCCAGAGCAGGAAGTTTCTAATGTGAGCCTCACAATTGTGTGTCCATAGAGTTCTAATGAGCTTCTGTATGACAAGTGAATAGTTGCAGGCTATTCGCCATGAGAGTCCAAATGAGCCAGCTCACTGCACACATTCACCAAGGCGTCCAGGAGGTAATGGGAGTGGCTGTATGAAGTCACCGGGCTGCCACAGCGCTCTGTAAAAGCTCGTCATATGTTCAAACGTGTTTCCATTAATAGGATATTTGCATTAGAATGGGATCATTAATTCAAATTTTAGTAAAGTGCAATTCTTTAACAATGTTACAGCAGAAGTTGTAAAGAAAGACAGGAAAAATATCAAACAGGCTATGGTATGACACATTAAACATTTAAAATAATGCCCCCAAAATCGGCTTACCTACTGAGTAACTAATGATGAACGAAACATAAACTAATGATTAATTAATGATTACCTAAGCTTTACATCAGCCCCACATTAGATTTATTATTTAATGATTCCTGAATGATTATGAAATGGTTGGTTAGTCTTGATATTACCAGCTAACTAATCAGACACTAAGGATTACTTCATTTACTTTTTATCTAATGATTCTTTAATTATTCCTTAATGCGTACTTAATGGCTGGTAATTCAGAAAACAAATATAAACCTAATCAGCCACTAATGATTCAATAATGATTACCTAAAATTTACACCCAGCCCCAAACCAAATGTATGATTCCTGAATGATTATGAAATATTTAGTCAGTCCGAATCAGGAACTAATTACTCATCAATAAATGACTCAGGAACTAATGGGTAGCTAACCAGTACTTACTGGTGAACACACCCACCAGTTTTACTCAGGGACTAATGGGTAGTTACCTAAGGAACTAAGGAGAAACAAACAAATACTTACTCAGTACTTAACCATTACCTACGGCTTTTGTGGCCCCTATTGTAAAGTGAAGCCTCCTCCCATATTTTGTGTTATTCTATACTGGAACAGTGTGTCTGTTGGTGAAGTTTATTTTATTATTGCTACGGCAAAAAGTCTGACTTAAGGGAGTACTTATACACTCAGTCAGAGCATATCATTGTACGAAAGTAAGTTGTCAGAACTCATGTACCGTAATGGAGGAAAGCACAGCTTTACCAGGGGACAGAGTATAACAATAATATCACAATGGTACTCAACATAGTACAGATATGTAGATACATGTTGAACACATAATAGAAGTCACTGGATGCCAGTTTAGTGTCTGGCTAGCTTTTAAAAAAACTGATATGCTGATGATGACAGCTGGTGAGTGTTGATCTAAAAGGATGTAGGGCAGTCTAAATAAAAACTACCCATTATGAGCTCCACAAAAGCTGCTCCTGAGTTGCTTTGACATTTAAAAGTTGTTTGCAAAAAAAATAAAAAAATAAAAAAAATCCTGCAATGGGAAAAAGCTCAAGCTCATTGGAGAACTGAGTGACAGTTCAAGAGGAAGGCAAAGCACAACCCCAAACAAATACAGTCCTTTTTACTTTGGTGTTTGTTGTGATAGATAGGTGCATTTAGGGTTGTAGGAATAAAAACAGGATTCATTTGAACAAGAGCAATTCGAGGAAAGGTTTAAGAATGCAAAATTAATTAGCAATAAATTAGGATAACAACAAATTAAATATGCATTGTTTTTCATTGTTCGGCATATTTTAGAAGCAAAAAACCCCGAAAAGCAAAGACTGAGAATGAATTGGAGCTCTCGTGATGCTTTTCCAGACTTTTAAAAGTAATCGGCTTTATTGTTCTTTGGCCTTTGTCCAAATCAAGTGCAACTTGGCATCATTGAAACCAGGTAACTGTCCGGATAGCTTCACAAAACTCAAATAATTCCTATTGCCTCTAACAGTTTGATTGGCTCATTACGTCAAATGCTGTCCATCTGTCTCTGTCTACAGGTTTTACTTAGCTGAGCTCATAATACTATTCCCTTCTGAATTTCAGTTATGCTGATTTGACAACAACTATTTTAATCACAGCTACTTTAGTTACCTATAAACAGAACATGTAGGTTTTTGGCCTGTGAGAGGAAACTTGAGTACAACCCAAGCGTGAGGGAGAAAACATGCAAACTGCACAGAAGAGGCACACCCAGTCATAAAATAACCTTTAACCTTCCCCTGTGAAGCAGAAATGTCACCAATTTGCATTTTCTCTGCACAGATTTGTCAATTAAAGATTTTTGATTTGTATGCACCTCAAAATGTTTGAGCAAACTATGATTCTCCCTCTGAGGCTCTGCACTTGTCTAAACTCAACACATCACCAAATAACTTTAGTAAGACGATCGTTTCCTGTTGCTCTAAAATATCATTCTTTATAAAAATCAAACTCTTGCTTCTTTCTTTGGTAACTTTATGCTGCTCACCTATCAGACTCTCACAAAGAAAGAGTGACACATTCTGTCTGAACTCAGTACCGCTCCACTGTCTGTCTGACTGTAGTTCACTACTAAAGCCACCAGGGGGAAATGAAAGGCTTTCTACATGTCTGTAAATAGAAGAAAAAAATAGACACCAAAAACATAAAACATTGGATTATTTAAACTTTAAAGCTTATCCTGATTAAAAGTGTCAGCCCTGCATGCTCAGCTTCAGGTCAGCAAAGAGAGAGGTTTAGGGAATGAGAGAGGGAATGTCTGTACATCTTGCCAAAGTGCATAAAACAAACATTTTGTAATGCATCAGATTTTTCAATAACTCAAAGAGAGGCCCTCCATCGATGCTCTGTCCTTGGCCACAGAGATTTCGTGCTCATGTACGTGCATGCGTGTGCACGTACATGAGCAACAGGAAAGTCGGCGTGTTTCAGCAGCAAGCGCGTTTATTACTTTGCAGTTTTTTTCACTCTTTAATGACTCTTGTTCTCCTGATGGCACTTTAGGAAATAACAACTTGTGGGCAATAAGTAGTAATTACATTTCCTGCGTCTGGACCCGGACGAAATCTGCGTTTATTAATTGTGAATTGGGGGTTGGAGGCCCTCTTCACACACCAGATGTCACACAGCATGGAGAGCCCTTAGCCTCTGTTTCCCTTACAATAGAAGAAGAAGAAGAAGAAGAAGAAGAAGAAGAAGAAGAAGAAGAAGAAGAAGAAGAAGATATCATTTCTATAGCGCCTCTCAAGATAAAAATCATGAGGTGCTTCACAAAAACAAAAAATGTAAAAATATAAAAAATAATTTAGAAAATGGTTAAAAATGTATTTAAAATGAGCACAAAATAGTCACCCATTTGCCTCTCACCGTTTACTTATGGATCAGCTGTATTTACACATAGCATAATTGCCTAAGCTTTTTTTTTTTGCATAAATCCTAACAGATGTGATAATGAGCATTTAGAGATTTTTAGTATGGGGGCACACTTTGGTATTCTATTGGCTGTTAGGACCACATATAACCTGGAAACATCCCCAGACTCATTTCTGCTGGTGCCACTTGTCCATACAGGTCTCTGTTCCAGGGATTACTCTGGTCTGTCCCTGAAAAGGCTTCTACGCAAATTCATGTCCATCTGTCAGGAAATGTTTCTGAATTAAATGTTACTTTTATCATTATACAATTTGTTATATTTTGTTTGACAAACCAACTCACTAATGGTCCCAAGATGAGTTCAAGCAAACATTTTTACCATTACCAGAGACAGCCAAACACTGTATTCTACCCCCACCCCGCAGAAACCTGACTTGAACTTTACGCGATAGCTTAACAAACTGGAAGAATGAAAGTGCATAACAACAGGAGGTCACAACTCAGGCCCTGTCCACACGTAGCCGGGGATCTGCCAAAACGCAGATATTTTTCTACGTTTTGGCCTGTCATCCACACGAAAACGGAGTTTTTTTCACACGAAAACGGATCTTTTTAAAAACTCCGGCCAAAGTGAAGATCTGAGTTTTCTCCGTTTTGGGTGTCTGCGTGTGGACAGACAAAACCGGAGTTTTAAGGTCCGCAACGTCACTTTCCGCTACAAAAAAATGCTGACATCACGTGTGCGACCTGTGTTTACACTAGCCGACAGCATGGATGCCCTCAGAGCTGCGCTCGCTTTATCAATTGTCCAAGTGCTTTTTGGTTGTTTGTTTTTGCAAGCGGAATTACTGCTCCTTGCGGAAGACCACAGACGAAGGACGAGGTTAAGAACAGGGGAAGTACTGCCGCCTACAGGTCTGGCATGTCCTTAACAACGTATTTATCCGTGTACGTGTGGACAGAGGTTTTTTTTTAAACGAGGTGGTGTGGATGCAAGTTTTTGGAGGGGCGGATATTCGTTTAAAAAAAAACGGCTACGTGTGGACTAGGCCTCAGATCAAAGTGTGGCCTCAGCATCTGCGGTGTGCTAGTAAACTGAGTGGACCGAAGTAGTTAGCATTTCCTCCACCAACTTCTACTTTTTGAAAGCAGACAGATGGTTTGAGAAAGGGTTAAAAGCCTGAAGGATCCATCTACACCAAGCTAAATTAAAATAAGGAAGAAAATGTAAATAAACAGGGAGAGGGAGCTGCCACGCCAGCTGCTTATGCTGCCACACCAAGCCGTTCCACACTAATTTATTAGCCTCTTGACTCCCACCACATGACCTTCCCTGGGATCATGTAACATCAAAGTGAAAAAGAACCTGTCTATAGAACAGGTGAAGAGCTGGGATGTTCAGATATATACCCTATATAAGTGACAATGTGTAGTTTTTACTGTTAATCTCTGTAAATATCCATCAAAATTTTGTTGAAATTTTATAAAATTATATCCAATTGTTGAAAAATATCGGCAGCTTTGTAACATAAACATAAAAATCTGGTCTAAAATGCATGGGGGTGGGTCTAAGTCTCTGGGCGACGCCATATTAGAGGCCATGTTTCCTCCAATGGGAGCCCTTGAGGACAAAATGTATGTACTGATTTGTAACAAAAGGTTACAAAATTTCCTCACCCACAAACATTGTTGTTTTACACATTTACCTCTTCACTTGTTTCCAGTGATGAAAGGGAGTCTGATGTGTTTCTTATTTTGCTGAAGTTATCATTTGCCAGGGCTTTTCGACCCTAATGGGCATCCACTGGTAAGGTCTTACTCCAAAGCAAAAATACAGCTTGCTTGCAACAATTTAGGTATGTACTGCCCCCTATTTCCAGGAAAAATACACACTGTCACTTTAACATATGCTGTTACTTTTGATGTCTTTCATGAGGATGGTGACATGATGCTTCTTCATGTGAATAATCAAGGATTTCACTTTTGTAGCTTAAAACACATGCTTGATCAAAGTCAGACTAAAATAATCACTAAAGTTGTGGAAAAATCGGTAACAAGATTTTTCTAATCCGGATAATAAATGTGATACACAAAACCTCAGATGAAAACATGGTGCACTCAAGGGTTTAGTGGCTTGTAAAAATGCTTTCTGCAGAAATAACTTGTGTCTTTATTGCCTATGAAATTACCAGGCACTTTGTCCTGAAAGACATTTAACTCATTCTGAATCACGATCATGCAGTGGAAGATTTGTGAGGTGGTTTATTCATAGCTCGGATCTTTTGAAGTTGTTTAGAACATTTTAATGTGGATAGATGAATAATCTCAGTTTGCTGAGGCCCTAATATTCCTTCTTTAGCTTTATGTTGGTATCATCCGCCAGGGTTTTGCACAGATTTCAGACCAAACTAATCAGTCCTGATGGACCTCCACTTCTTCTTTGCTGCATGTGTGTGTATTCTCCTCCCAAACCCCTTTATCCGGACACACAGGTGTGATCACGGATGTGCCACTTCTTTGCTTTTCCTTTTGCTGGTTGCACATAAGCTATACTGCCTCTATTATTTTCATTGGGCCTGCTCCTGTTAACACTTTCTCAGTACATCTTTGCACGCTTCTTAAAACAACTTTAATCTCAAAAACTCATTCATATAAACAACTTTATTTTGCATTATATCATTACTCTGGTGGTGCTATTCAGAAAGCCTGACTGGATGCATTGAACACAGAACCAGATTTGCACAAACATACATTTTCTTTGCTCATTTCTTCTGTGAATAAGCAAATAAACACACATGGCAAGCAAAGCATGGGAAGTCTTTGCAGAGATGAGCAAAATAGTTATGATATGAAATTTGATTTAAAAAAATCATCTTTCATCCTTATTAAAATGTTTCTTCCAAACAAAGCAGAAATTGATGACTAAAAGAATCAAGTGTGGCTGTAAGAAGAAAGAAAATCATAAAACATTCTCATCTGTTGCCAGCAGGGGGCCTTGTTGCTCCTGTATCTCCCGCTCTCCCTCTCTCCTCATCTCCTCTGGTCATCCTCCAGTCGCAGTTCTCGGTTCTAGAGGCAGGACAGCTCGCCTCGCGCTGTGCGTCCTGGCATCCACCTGTACCGCGGATGGTTCTGCTTACTGGACCAGACCTCGCCTCAGTACATGGCGTAGTTTCTGCACGATACTTAACGTTTTCCCTCCTTCCTCCCTGGATTCGCCTTTTATTTCATTCGCATCACCGGAGCATCTAAAGTTGTGATGATGCCTCCGACCTGCAGCGTTTGGGATTTTTAATCGCTTCATTTGAGAGGCGGATTTATTGTAATCGCCTGTGATTCAACAACACGGTCTCTCGCAAGTGGACAAATCATGGACTAGTTGTTTCAAAAAGACAGTCACTATGGGATTATTTCAGCGGTTTCTGGTTCTCTGCATGTTTTGCATCTCCTCAGGTAGGACACAATGTTGCCATCTTGCAACATGCAGATGTAGTCATTTTGTGGCATTTTTTGTTTTGTTCGGATTTCACCAGATGCTTTGGATTCTGTAGAAAATGTGATTTCTTTAGATAATCTTGTGTGCTCTTGAACTCATAACAGCATTGGTTGTGTTGTGTGTTGTGAATAAGTTGTAGGTTTTGGGGTTGACCCTGCCCTGCGCATCAGCGTGTTTGATGAACTAACTCTTGGAGAAGGCTTTGATGGAGTTACTCAGGTCCAGGGCTTCCACGGCGAGTCTAGAGCTTTCCACTTCCAAGGTACTGAAACACACGTTCCCTGGATCTTTCCCCCGATTAAATCTAGCTCATGGGGTGGCTCATCCTCCTGTGCTGACGCTTTTTTTTTTTGCAGGGGCGCATCCAGAAAGTTTTTTTTTCTTTAAAGAGTGCACCAACTGGGTCCTCTAATAAATTTGGGGTGGCTCAACAAAACCAATGGCCATAATATAATTCAGTGAGTTTTGTTATACAATTATAAGATATAGAGTAAGCTATTATTGAATTCATATTTATTCTATGCTACATTTTAAGTAGGTGGCAAGAGTTATACAATCGACAAAATTTGTATTTTGGTTAGAGGTTTAGTTCCAAACACAGTATAGATGGCAGAACAATGGCAAAACACAATGGAGGCCTATTACCTGCTTACATTTGGGCTCCATCAGCTACTATCTGCTTTTATAGGAATGCTTTCTGTCCATTTGTTCCTCATCAACAGTCAAATAAAAATGACTTTTATTTAGTTTAGGTCTATATGAGTTTAAAATGTCTGAATTTTATAAAACTGTCAGAGTTTTGTTCTAAACTGGGCTGTAGATATTTTATGCTAGACTGAATTGATGCTATAAAAATAATTAATTTTATACAATTAGAAATTTTCATCTCCACTTAGTGAACACCTATGCCACCCACTGTCAACACTGAGAAACTGCAGATTCATTAAAATGTGAACTCCTGATTTTTTATGCTTTAAATATTTTTATTAAAATACTGGTGTCCTTTCAAGATATAGCCTACTTGTGATTAAAGTGTACATTTATGAAGGTTTTGAGTTTTTTCTTATGAGAACTGTCACATATTTTGTACCTTTATTTTATTTTCAACCTTTACCCATAGTCAGTCCGGAAGAATCCCATTGAGTCGTGTTCAGATTTTTCTGAGGGCGTTTGATGATCCAGTAATACCTCTGTCCAAATACCCATAAATGTGATTCTTACTGTTCATAACAGCAACATATTGCATGGATTATTTTTGCGCCTGTGACAGGAGAAAGCCTCAGGGGGTTTTCCCACCTGCCTGAACAATCGGCAATATTAGGTCATGAAACAGCGAGGGGTCCAGGGAGGAGGAGGTGGTGGGAACATGCAAAGAATTGTGGGAATAAGTTATCCTAATCAGATTAGACTGGGGACACAATTCAAGGATATGTTTTTGTGGGTCTGAGGAGTGAAAGAACACTTTGCTAAACAAGTCATCTTCTGGAAAGTGACAGAGCCGTTTGGATCATTTTCTTTTCCAAAATAAGAACAAGCAGAGTGAGTCGTGTGTCCAGGTTTTCAGTTTTTAATTAAAAACATTCACCGTGATGTTTAGTAGAACTGCGTACGATGGAGATAACAACATTTTAAAGATGATGTGCAGTGAAACATCTCCACGTTTTCCACATTTAACTTCAGACACTCATTACCATTCAGCTAATACTGTTAACGGCTCAGTCACGAGGATGGAGATGATTATCTTGACTCTGATCAAAGTAGCAGAAAGGGAAATGGATGTTTGGCTTTGAGATCTGCTGACATTTGAATGACCCCTGGAATCACATAATATTCCAAATAGTTGTTTTGGAACAAACTCCTCGAACAGTCGTCAGGATTTGTCATCTTCTTGCTGATACCTTCTAGCCTCCATGCACAGCCGCTGGGGCGGCATTGCTGCTTGCCTGGTGCAGCAGCTCCAGCGTCTTTGTGAAGGCAGACTGTTTGACGGCTTATGTGTAGACAAACACTGAAAGTTGCTTTATGCCGAGCTGGTGTAATAGAGCGATGGAGAGAGACTGAGACTATAGGGAAGAGTTGGAAATAAACAAAGACACTTATAAAAAGAAGCTCCCGCTGCTTTTGTCACCAAATGAAAACGTGCTCTGCAACCTTCTGCCACCTCTCCGTCATCACGCCCTCGTGTTTGGCTGCGTTACCTTTTCTACATTCAGTCGCTCGTGTGGAGCAGGCGTTGTGTGTTATTTATGGCCAAGCTTGCCTCCATTCTTCATTTGGGATGTCTGTGTTAAGTCAGTAATGTTGGGTGAGGGGGAGGCGGGGGAGGCAGGCTGCATTTTGGCAAAGCAGACCTGGGCCCTGTGCTTGTTTGTTATCGGAAACAGACAGAGGGAGGCACATTCCTAGTCGAGACGCAGAAATGAGTGAGCCGGGATGAGAGAGAGGAAGGAGAGCGCTGTCTGCCAGCTGTTTGATAGACTGTGTTGATACCTCGTGTATGGATGCTCGGCTGGCTGGGCCCGGCAGACAGGCCCACCGTGGCATTCCGACGCTCATTAGATAGCAGGCAGAACACATCCACGGCTGTCCCCTCCATTGCCTGGCTGCCAGAGGGGAAGGCTGTTATCTGTGTGAGCTGGGTGGAAGCAAGGGGTGTAGTCATAAGACAAGTAGCTGTGGAACAGAGTAATCCACAATATAGAAATATTGACTGCATGTGTGCATTTTCCTATTTGCAATATCATTAGATTTCCATCTGCCAAATGATGTTTTATTTCTGTAAGCAAGAAGGAGAGAGGCAGTGGGAGGGATGCTGTTTAGCGTTCCCCTGCTGATGCCTTTGAAGGTAGCTTCTGCCAGTGCTACACTGCATGGCATTAGGAGAGGTGGACCTCAGGGGATGGTGGGGAGAACAGTCCACCCCCGCCCCTACCCCCAAGGCCACGTAATGTCCTGATGCCAGGTGATAACTCAGCCTCGCTACAAAATTATCACATCATCAGCACTTCCCCCACAGGTTTTATTATCTAGACAGCCAGATATTGCTTTGTATAAAAAAAATAAATAAAAGAGGAGCCACACCCAGAAGCACTCCCTCCCTTCCCCCAACACACCCAATCCACTCCACCATGTGTGTGTGTGTGTGCATCAAATTCACAACTTAAAAGCATCCTTTTGTGCACATTGCAGGTTTCTCATGTAATTGTTTCTGTCTGTCTCTGAATCGGGATTTTACATCCGATGTTTGAACACTGAAACGTTCCTGTTCATTTCTGACAGCAGAGCCTGCTAAAAGCAACAGGATGGTGGAGGCTCGTGCATAATAAAGCCATGTTGAGTGTCTTTTGTTTTGTTTTCTGTGTGTGGATGCTTACATGACAGGCACATAATGCACTATTGTTAGTTTGCTGTTTTGGATGAGGGTGTTTACATGTTTCCAAAAAAAAATCAATTATAGCAATTTATGGGTGTAAACAGTAGGGGTTAATTTAATTAATGATCAGCAAATAAGCTTTTATTGTGAAAATCATGAAGTTTCAGCAGTTGGTGTTTCTGCTCTCCTTATAAAAGTACATTTACTTTTTTGGAATACAGCAAGTTTTTTAAAGTTGGACTTTGCAAAGATCTAAATAAAATCTAAATGATCTGCCCATCATTTAAAACTGGAAGATTATATCAAACAGAGGAAATATTATCCCTTTTCAGAACTATGAGCTTTTATTGAGATTGCAGCCTTTGAGAAATGACACGGGACATGACTTAATTAATGGCATTCCTACGTTAGAGCATGGCAGTGGCAGCATCATGCTTTTGGGATGGTTTTCAGGTAAATGCAGAAAATTTGAGGTAGGGCTGCAAAATATATGATTGTGACATTATTGCTGAGCATGGGTTGGGATAAACCCACATGTTCTTGACTTTATATTTGTGTTCTGTCATCACATCATTCACAACCATTTCTGTGGGTTTCAGCATCTCAGCCACTGTCATCTAACCCAGGTGTCGGCATCAAGAGCAGTCAGAATGCATCAAATTTGCATTCCCTTATAATAGTTTACAATTGTTTGCAGTCCAAGCAATTATTAATACTGATTACTATTGAAACAATGATTCACCTTTGACACATTGCTGAAACCTACCTTTGAAGGAGCCACATCATGGAAAATCCACTTTTTGGAGCTTTTTACCATATGATATTTCCTCATGAAAAAATAAACCCGAACCCATTTTTGTCTGCATTCATGCATTTTCCTGTTTCAGCTTCAATTTTTTTGTTTCACTTTGAAAACCCTGTAAAGTGTTAAAGGAAACTAATGTTTTCATTGGGCTATAGTCTCTGATCTGATCTGGCCTGCACAGAATATGTAACTTAGGTGACTGGTGTCGTGACTTGGTCGTCCGGTCAGCAGAGGGCTGGGCTGGCATGTAGTTTAGCGCAGGTTTACATCCCAGTCTGACAGTAGCCTTTTCTCTTCTTTTTAAGCTGCATTTGCCAGTATTAATTTAGCAAACCTTTACTGGTAAACTATTTAAAAAGTAAAGAGTAATCATTTTTTGTTCACCTTTCTTTGTTTATTTAGTCAATGTGAGTCCATGTGAGGTGAGCTGAGTAAATAAACTAAAATGCTGCTTTGAAATGACCAAATTCATAGATCTTCAGAGACACAAAATATTTAGCAAACTAAAATATAAAAACATGAAATTTGCATCAGCTGGCTAAATAAATCACTGCCGACACCACCGGGAGTTGAATCCGTGTCAGCACATAGGAAAACCAAGATGGCAGGCTGACAGCTTAACCACCAGAACACCATAACCATAACAGCAACCGACTCGCCTACGGTGCTGTTGTAAGCACCTTTTGTCGGGGCGGGCATGAGCAGAGTCTCACTGGAATGAAGCATTTTATTTCTGTGTACAAATTCAGGCTGATGAAAATAACTAGTATTTAAGATAAAATGACATCTCAGTAGTGCCAACGGTAATATTTATCATGTACTATACAGTGGGGCAAAAAAGTATTTAGTCAGCCACCGATTGTGCAAGTTCTCCCACTTAAAATGATGACAGAGGTCAGTAATTTACATCATAGGTACACTTCAACTGTGAGAGACAGAATGTGAAAAAAAAATCCATGAATTCACATGGCAGGATTTTTAAAGAATTTATTTGTAAGCTTTTAGAGGAGGGCATTTTGATGTGAACGGGGGTGCAGGCTTGAATCTTGAACGATTATTTCTCTCCGTTTACTCATCAGCATGTGGACTTAGGTTAAATACATATGTGTCAGATTCATCACACAAAACACATTTACTGTATTTATCTTCATGTTTTATTTAACATGAAATAAGTTTGGCCAGTTTACTGTTCCTTTAAGGATTTTTCTGAAGCATTTAACCAACATTTGCATAAGAAACACTTTACACTGTTTTGCCACAAGAAATAGATACAGACAATAAATGTATTTTATGGTCTTGGTCATTGCTGACCTTCACAGGGAGCCATACAGGACCATTCTTTCCATGCTTATAAAGTCGTTTTTTTTTCTATTTTCTTGTCATAATAGTTGTGACCATGATGAGAATCTTCCTTAAAGTGGTGGGAAACAATGCTCAAAGTTTAGCTTAGGATAACACAAAGCTTTTAAAATCCTAGTCAGAAAGCTCAACGGGATCTTTTTGTTTAAGGTAAAGTCTTCTTTGGACAAAATTCTCTCTTTGTTCTTCAGCTAAGAGCTCCTAATGCACTTTAGGAGATAAAGAAAGTGAGAATTTAGTACTTAAAGTGTTTTTTCTGGAAAGTAAAATCACTGAATAAAAGGTCTTATTCCGTATAAATCACATGATTATTTTTTCTTTAAACAAAGGACTTATTGTGATGTGGATTTAAAGGTGTGGATCACTAATAACTCATTTTTTTAGTCATTATTTCCTATTATAATTGGCCACTCTGAGTTTTTCATGCAGGCTGAACATGAACATCTCCTACACCTATCTTCTGCTTTGGTTTCTGATAGAAAACAGACAGGGAAACTTTAGGATTAGAAAATCCTGACAGATCTACGTCACACTGTCACTTGTGACGGGAAGGCTGTTGTTGGTTTAGCATCTGGGAAACAGCAAAGATCGTCTCGGCTAGTAGAGGCTAACCATTATCAATAGCAACTTCACCACGCGGCAGAGCTCCTCCACACTTGTGTATTTGTGGAGCTAAAACATCATGTGCCGGCTTGTTCACATACACGAGAGACACGAGCGTTCCTTTTACTGATGTTTAATGCGGTCTTGCAACTTCTTTATCTTTACACCACATGAACACCATAGAACACTTTGGCCTGCTAGTAGACAAACCGGTAGACTTGAAAACACTTAACCTTCTTCTCAAATGTTCTTAATTGGCACAAATTGTCCGTGTGCATCAATAAAATCTCCGAAGCTACGAGGGAAAGGAAGTGATGTCACAGTGCTCTTAAACACACCTTATGAAAATAAACCAATTCAAAATTACTCAAATATAAAAAATTATTAATTCTGTGCACCTGTAAATGCTACGAAATGTATTGAAAACATGAAAAATAACACTTTAAATAAACATGTTAAATAAACTTTCTAGGGCATTAACAAAATCACAGTGCCATCTTGTGGTGAAACTTTGAACAAAAAGTTGCTTAAACTGCATTTACACATCACATGCATTGCTGTTATCCAATTTGAGGTGAGATGTCCAGATATCAGGAAATAAAACTCAACCCTGTGGTCTGAAGCTCAGCTGTGATGTGGGCAACTTTAGTTCCTAGAAATGGTGCACCAATATATTTCTTCCCCCTTAGAAGGACTTTCAAGACATTCATTCTTACTAGAGACCACTGCAAATGAATTCAAACGAGTGTTTCACTCCTTTAAAGAAAATGAGTGTTTGAAACCTTTCACCTAGATGTATCAAAGAGCATGTGAGTTTACTGTTCGGAAATGCTTCACTTTATTTTAAAAAGGGTACCTGTGTACAACCCTTGCTCAAAAACAATTTTGATAAAAATAGTTTATCTTCGTTAGTTTTTAGGATTGGTCTCACTTTTTTTTGTGCAAATTTTACCTGAAATCTGAAAACTGCATACTAAATTCAGTCCTTCTGCTTCTTAAATGTATATATATAGTTCATCTACATTTGATATGTACTTTAGTTTAATTCATATTCTGTTACATTTTACCAAAAGTTCCCCAATCTTTCCAATCTTATGACTGACGTTATCCCCAAACTCCCTGTGGTCAAAGTCATTTTTCCTTGCAGACTTCTGAGGCAAACCTGATCTGGTGGTCCACACAGGCGCACCAGCGACCATGGAGGGAAAGTGATTTCTATCCCCTCAGGGTGGTTATGCAGTTGGGTGGCTGGAATGCTGTCATTAGCTCTGTGTATGTGTGAATGTCAGACAGGCAGTCACTGAGGAGGCGATCTGAGAGCGGGGGAGAAATTGCTGGCCGAAGCAGTCCTAGAGGTGCCCTTCTCTCAGTTTAGTATTTGTTCCAGAAGAGTGGAGCCACAGGAGGGGGTTGGGGAGATGGTTCACAAAATTCAGATTGCCTCAGTGTGATGGAACACAGACGCGGTCTGAGTTTTTGACACCTGTGAACTAGAAGTGCAACATGTAGACTGTCCTGGACACAAACGCAGCCAAACCCATTCTAGTTTCCTAAAAGTCTTAACGTAGTTAAAACTGGTGAGGCCATGATAACGGCCATTAGCGTCAGCCTAACGAAGCCATTTAAAGTTAGACTTGGAAAGTTTGATGTTCTTTGCTAGCTCCAACCACAACATCCAATATGGCTGCTTGAAATGTGAAAACAACTGATAGATTAGGTTTGGCAAAATGACACATTAGTCTGGCAGACAAAAAAAACAAGATATAGTAAATATAATTTTATGTATCAGAGACAAAATCTAGTTTGCTATGTAAAAATACAGCACTGTGTTAATTATTTTTTAGCTAAATCTATAACAATATTTGATAAAATGTGGAAAAGAACACTTTATTTTAATGTACTTTAACAGAACCAGAGTTTAGCTCTCGTTTTTCACCACTGGAAAGCATCAACTCCCCTCGCTCAGATAAGGTCAATTTAAAACTGAACTGCAGACCTGTAGCTGGGGGAGTGTGCAGTTTTTCTACAGCCACTGGTTTATAGTAGCATGACACAGTGTGTTACTCAAATAGGTAAACTTTTTGTTTTCAGCGTGAGAAATGGGTAGTGTGGCATGAGAGCGGGTGCAGACAGTCAAATGCGTGTCTCACGCTCATTGCGTGAGAGTTGGCAGACCTCCACTTGGTGAACCATTTTGCTTTCAAATGTATTTCACACTTAGGTGTTTTATTTATTTTTTGCTGCGTTCTTTGCTTCCAGTGACAGAGGCAGCAAAGCACCCCCTCCCCACCCCACACACAATAACACACACCATGACTTCAGCCATGTTAGGTTGTTGGCTGGGTCAAGGTGTTCCTTTATTTTGCAGCAGTGCCTGTCTAGGAGGCCTTTTGCAAACTTCCGTCTGTTTGTGTTTTCCTCTCTACTAGGTCAGTATCTTGGTTGGCGTTTTCTTTCTACAGTCTTTACCAACTGTTAGATTTGTCCTTGTTATTGCTGTTAAAAAGCATCTGTCTACTATATTTTGTTTATTCTGCCAACATGAACTGAGCATGCTCAAACAAGTTACATTCGTTTGAAATTTTTTTTTACCGGGAGTAGCCCCAGATTCCTTCTCACATCCAAGAGCTTTTGGTTTTCTTCTCCTTTATTTTGTTTTCTTGGTTTTCTATAAAATGTGTCTTTTGCGATAACATTTTAGAACTACTGATGGTTTACTGTCTATGCATTTTCAGAAAAATCTGATCTGTTTTTACCAGTTAGCTTTTCATTTGCATTTCCTGCTACCAATATGACCAGTATCATGCATGGCAATGCCATCAGAAAGTACTCTTTAACCTACACCAGCTTGTCTTTATGCACCTGCTCACATCTGCATGCATCAGTTTCAATGGCAAAGAAGCAACTCAAAGCTGATTCAGATGGTTGATGGTGGTGGTATCTTCTTTACACTTTCATTAGCATGTTTGTTCGGACCATTTTTGGCTCTGTGTGTTTGGCCAATCTCAAGGCTCACTCACTCTGTTTAACTGGCAGAGAGAAGGCTTATTAGCTAAAATGTTGTTGAAAAGTTGTAGGAGGTGTTATTTTGTTCTTGGAAAATGACTGGAGGCCTGAGAAGGAAAGTTCTCATTATCCCCTTGCAAAAGTAGACATCACCCTCTCATCTTTTATCAGTGATACTGCTTTCAGGCACAGTTTCTTCAAGGAGATGTTGCATTTAGAAGCCAGCACTTAAGATGCAGATACAGTACTTGATCTTTAGAATACAGGAACACACATTTTTGTAAATTTTTAAATTAAAGACTAATAAACTAAAGACTATTAAAGGTGTGGTTTACTTATTTATTCAATACATTTGCAGTGTTTTCTATTGTAAATCAATGCATCATGAGTAAAAAAGAAAAGCTTTGAATCTCCTGTTCTGAGATGCAGAGGTGGGCTGAAAATAGCAGGATTGCTCATTTATGTTAAAGAAATGCACACACCTCGTTCAGCAATGTTGCAAAGTCACTATCACCAACACATTCCGCTCTCTCTTCTTACTGCAAAACAGTGTACAAAAAGGCCTTCCTTTGGGCGGGGCCATGAATGCAAATTCACAGTGTGACATACATATATGAGGATTTTCAAATCCTAGCATTTCACTGTCTATTTTCTATCAGAAGCTAACACAGGAGAATGGGGTAGAAGACTGTTTTCATGGTATGCCTGCATGAAAATCTCAGAGTGACCAATTATAATCAGAAACAATAATTAAAACATGTTTTTCAGTCAACCACACATTTAAAGGCAGAGGGTGTGTGAAAATATCTGCCCAAAGTTGGCCTGCGATTCAACTGGATTGACTTTTTAAACTGAAAATGGCTTTAAAGTACATCATATCTTGGAGTAGGAATTGCTCTGCAGCCCACAACCATGTCTCCTAAAAATGCAATCAAGCCTGAGACTTTAGATTCAATTCAAAAATACTTTATTAATCCCAGAGGGAAATAGATTGCTGTAGTAGCTCAGAATAATAATAATAATCAATTCATCAAAGAGTTATTGTATATTACAATGGCTGTTGGCAGGAAGGATCTCCAGTAGCGGTCAGTTTTGCAGCGAAACTGAAGAAGCCTCTGACTGAAGACACTCTTCCATTGTCAGACAGTCTTGTGAAGAGAATGCTCAGGGTTGTCCATAATTTTCTTGATTCTCTGGAGAATCCTTTTTTGCATTATCTCCTCCAGCGGTTCCACAGTCGTCCCCAGAACAGAACCAGCCTTTTGTATTAGGCTGTTGAGCCTTTTCAGGTCCCTGCTTCTGATGCTACTACCCCAACAGACGATGGCTGAAGAGATTACACTCTCAACAATAGACTTGTAGAAGATCTGCAGCATCTTGCTACATACATTAAAGGACCTAAGCATCCTCAATAAGTGCAGTCTGCTGTGCCCCTTCTTGTAAATGGCTTCACTGTTCTTTCTCCAGTTCAGTCTGTTGTCCAGGTGAACTCCAAGGTATTTGTATTCCTCAACCACCTCCACTTCTTCTCCCATGATGGAAACAATGTTTGACTCCACCCTGTTTCTTCTGAAGTCTAAAATCATCTCCTTTGTTTTGTTCACGTTCAAGGTCAGATGCTTGTTTCCACACCATGCCACAAAGCGCTCCACCAGCTCTCTGTACTCAGCTTCCTGTCCATCTCTGATACATCCAAAAACTGAAGAGTCATCTGAGTATTTCTGTAGATGACAGGTCTCGGATTTGTACTGGAAGTCTGAGGTGTACAGGGTGAAAAGGAATGGTGAGAGTACAGTCCCCTGTGGTGCTCCAGTGTTACTGATTGCCTGGTTTGATGTGCAGTTCTTCAGCCTCACAAACTGTGGTCTGTTTGTCAGGTAGTCTTTAATCCAGGAGATAGTTGAGGCCCCCACCTGTGTCTTCTGGAGGTTCTGGCAAAGTACATCAGGCTGGATTGTGTTAAATGCACTGGAGAAATCAAAGAACATGACCCTCACAGTGCTGCCTGCTTTGTCCAGATGACAGTGGATTGGTTGAAGCAGCTGGATGATGGCATCTTCAACTCCAACTCCATGGTGATAAACAAACTGCAGTGGGTCCTGATATGTCCTAGTTTTCTTATTCAGGTGGACCAACAGGAGTCTCTCCAGGACCTTCATGATGTGGGATGTCAGAGCAACCGGTCTGTAGTCATCATTGACTGATGGCCAAGTTTTCTTTGGAACTGGAACAAGGCAGGATGTCTTCCACAGGACTGGAACCTTACCCTCGGCCAGGCTGAGGTTGAAGAGGTGCTGCAGAATCCCACAGAGCTACTCTGCACAGGCCTTCAGTACTCTGGGACTGACACCATCGGGACCTGCAGCCTTGTTCCTGTTCAGTCTCTCCAGCTGCCTCTTCACCTGACTTCTAGAGACAGATAGGTGGGAGGGGGAGGTAAATGGTGCAGCAGCATCTCCTGACTTGGTTGAAGACAGATTTATAGAACCAGAAGAGTCCATGACTGCGTTAGAGGACAAAAGAGCTGGCGTGTGACAGGAAAATGTTGGATCAGAGGCGGATGGGATGTCTGACTGGCTGGGGACAGGCGAGGTGGATGCTGGGTTTGTTCCTGAACTGAACCTATTGAAGAACTTGTTCAGTTCATTGGCTGTGTCCAGGCTGCCATCTGTGCAATCCTTCCTCTGCTTGAAGCCTGTGATCTTCTTCATCCCTAACCAGACATCTCTGATATTGTTCATCTGTAGTTTGTTCTCCAGCTTCTTCCTGTTTGCCTCCTTGCTGTCTCTGATCTTGATCTTCAGTTGCTTCTGTACACTCCTCAATAATTCCCTGTCTCCCTCCTTGAAGGCTTGTTTTTTTCTCATTTAGCAGATTCTTCAGTTCACTGGTGATCCAGGGTTTGTTATTAGCAAAGCATCTCACTGTTCTGGTGGGTATGATGTTGTACATATAGAAGTTTATATAGTCAGTGACACATCCAGTCATGGCATTGATGTCCTCTTCATATCCTTGACAGAGTCATCCAATCTGTGGTCTCAAAGCAACCCTGCTGGGCTTCTTCAGCATCCTGTGACCATTTTCTCACAGTTCTTCTTGTCACAGGTTGCCTCTGAACAAGTGGTTTGTATTCTGAGCAGAGAAAAACAAGATTGTGATCTGATAGTCCCAGAGGAGGTCTTGTTTTGGACATGTATGCTTTCTTCACATTTGCATAACACAAATCCAATGTCTTGTTTTCTCTGGTGGAGCAGCTGACAAACTGTTGAATTGTTGGAAGTGTAGCAGAGAGCGAGGCATGATTAAAATCACCAGATATAGCCACAAATGCATTGGGGTGCTGGGTTTGTAGCTTAGCGACAACGGAACTGATGGCATCACATGCATTTTCAGCAATGGCTGAAGGTGGAATATAAATGGTTGCCAAGACAACACTGGTGAACTCTCTTGGCAAATAATATGGGTGACAACTTACTGCCAAGAGTTCAACATCTGGGCTGCAGAGACGACATTTCACTGAAACATGACCTGGATGGCACCATCTGTTGTTGACAAGCACTGCCACTCCACCTCCTTTTCTTTTCCCGCTCCTCTTCAGATCTCTGTCTGCTCGTACAGTAGGGAATCCTGGCAGAGAGACACTGGAATCGCTGTAAAAATAAAATGTTCCGTCTCAAAATGTGTGTGTGTGTCTGTGTGTGGGCGGTGTTTAAGCAATGAATGGCATGTGTGTGTCATGTGAAAATGTGGCTGTGTTTACCAAATGAAAACCCATGTTCCATTATGGGAACATGTTACGATATGTGATGGCAGGGTTTTGTTGCAAAGGGAAGCCACAGTTTAGGAATTTGTGTGTTATGTTTGGAGTTTTGTGTGTGCAGTTTTGAAAGAAACGTACAGTTTTGAAAAACTTGTTTTAGCAATAAAAAAAAACTGTAATCAGCTGCTCCCGATTGTAAACCAGCTTGATGCTATGGTTGTGCATCATAACAAATGCTCAAAAAGTGAAAAAAGTTAAAAAATTGCAGTAAAAATCCTCCAAGCTTCATAGCGCCAGAAACAGAAAAGTAAAATGTCCAAAAAAATACTGTTTTTCTTGAGAAACTAGAAGAAAAAATGTCCAAGAAAAGGTAAAACTTACATGTAGTCAACAGTGCTACTCCAACATGCAGCCACCCAGAGCAGCGCAGTTCCAGTATCAAAACTCTTCATTCCTCAAATCAGTTTCCTCTTCATCAATTGTTCCTCTTAACTTGTAAACAACTATAGCTGTGCAGACCTATGTTGTTGCACTGAAAACTGTGCTGATTAGAATTTGATGCACTAGACCATCATTTTACATCTTTTCTGTGTCAGTACCTCACACCAGAGTGGTCATTAGGAGCAGGTGGTCGCCCCATCCAGGCGCCTGCCAATACTTAATCGACCGAAGGCCTTCTCAGCAGAGCCACATTGATTTGGCTCTATCTCCTCCCTGCACAATCATGTCCACTCTGCTTTTGCGTATGAATGCAAAGTTCTTGCTTTAGCTTTCCTAATCGGTTGAGGTTTTGTGCTTCCATGCAAACAATTCTTACTGCACCACCTAAACAAGGGCAGGCTACCACCCTCTAATCCTCGGAAGCCTCATTTTATGCAACCTCTTGACCTCAGAGTGTAAAGACTGGTGATGAAAGTCATTCACTCATAGGTCAAAGGTTGGCTAACTGTGGAGCGGTGGCTGGTGGTGGAGGTTTATTCCTCCTCACCATCCCCCTCCATGGCACACCCTGACACCTGCTTCCTCTGGGCTTATTTTGCTCATGATGAAGATGTCATGATTCTCTTCATGAACCCAAAGACTGTTTATAATGTCAAAATTGTCTACACAAAACATCCAAAAATCATGCAAAGAACTGACATTTAGAGAGCTGTTCAATTTGTCCTGCATTAAAAGCTAAATGCTGTTAGTTAATCTTAGATCATTTTTGACAGTGTCATTTGGGTTTGGTTTCTGAGCAGGATCACTGTTTGTCTGCTGCAGATTACTGCTAGGCATAGCTCCTTTTGCAGTCATTGGACCATCTGTCCCACGTCAGCCAGTGACACAGAGATAATATCCAACTGCTGATGCAAAATGCATGAAACTCTCTAATATTCTCCTTTTCTGTTAAAGGGCAAATTTAAAGAGGGAAAGGATGTTTCAGACAGACACATAACAGATGCAAATAATTCCTCCATTTTTATTAAAGCACACACTACTAAAAAGTTCATGCTCGTTCAGAAAGAATGCCTGGAAAAGGACAAATTTCCCACTTTCATTTAACTTTTATTGCTTTCAGTATAAGTATTCATTATTCTGCGTATTCCGTTTTCATGCTTGATGTTTCATTCTATTGCATTGGGTTAATTGTCTGCTCCCACCAGCTAGGAGAAATGTCCCTACGCCGAGGAGAAGCAGCCATGCTTGCTTCCTGGAGTGCCTAAGTGTGCCAGGGCATCTTGCATGCACCCCATCGCTGGAAGTGAACTCTTTGATGTGATTTCTTCTGAGAAACGTCATAATTTATAGATGGTGCCATTAAAGTTGCACTTTGGAGAGGAGAACGGCAACACAATGTTGGAAGAGGAGTGCAATGACACGCAGACAGATTTCCTTCTAATTGATGCTGCCATCGCAATCTGATAACCTAGCATCAGTCATATCCTACACAAGAAAAAGAAGCAGGTTGCAGCTGACAAACAACACTGAGACTGAATGTTCTGAGAGCAAATAAAATGTCATATTATAGCAATCATGTTCTTTGATATTTTTGATATCAAAAGAACAATTAGTTGTCAACACGGTGATTATAAATGACACGACTGGGCCTGTATGGTGGGCTCAGAGGCCCAGGAGATGTTTCCAACCCAAGACAGCAGGGGTTTGTTGGGCCAAATTGTCATAAGGCTTTGCCAGTGGGCTGCTCATTTCCATGTACACCATCTCTTGTATTGTACCATTGTCTTCATTTTTAGTCAGTATGCATGCGATATGGCGAAATATTATGAAAATCACACAGCTTTTCTGGTAGCTTAGAGTCAGTGTCTTTATTTTTGTATGTCGAACAAATGACATGGACAAGACACATGGGTTTCCCCTCAGGATTTTGTGTGTGTACAATTTTCTATTTTCTCTGTCAACCTTGCATCTCCTCGTTTGGGTGCAGCTTGATTTCCCAAGAACTTTCTCACAGATATTCAACCATTCTGAGCTCTGATGTAGTTTTGTAGTTTCTGATGACCCTGCTCTCATTCTAGGAACCTCCAGGGAAGTGAAAGCTCCTGCTGAGGTCTCGAAGCGTACGGTCCAGAAGCTTAAAGGCAAGAACGAGTTCACTGTGCTCGCAACTCTCAAACAGGATCATCTAAACTCTGGAGTCATCCTCTCCATCCATCACTCTGAGCACAGGTACACTCAGTTCTCTTCATCATGGCACTGAAAAGTTCCAGATTGGTTTTATTTAGGATTGAAACAGTGTGACTGTGTTGTATCAAGATTATAATGAGGAAATATATCACAATTACATTTTATTTTCATTTATTCTGTCATATATATAATCCCACACTGTCTTAAAAGGTGCGGAACACTGAAAAACACAATTTTAATATTTTTTTCTGATTATAATTCTAAGTATTTCATGCAGGCTGAACATAAAAATAGTCTCCTACACCATTTTCCTGCATTAGCTTCTGACAGAACTAGACAGTGAAACATCTTAGGTGTGTTCTTGCTGTGTCGTTCTAATTCCATGTTGTCATTCTTTTTTTAAAACACAGAAACGGTTTTGTTACCTGTTGACGCTACGTTTCGCCGATGGCTGCCGGCTTCTTCAGGCTGACGCTGATGGTGGCGCTTCCCTTCCTTCTCCGTTTATCTGCGGACAGCAGAGGACGTTGTCGCCCTCTACTGCCCGCTGTCCCCTCTCCGACGATGCAGTCCCATGCGTGGTCCAGCGTGTAAACTCTGTCGTCCCTATTCATGGTCCCACATCCACGTCTCCTTATCTCGATTGCTTCCTTGATCCATCTTTTGTATTTTCATAACCACTGAACAACAAAAATACAAAAGATGGATCAAGGAAGCAATCGAGATAAGGAGACGTGGATGTGGGACCATGAACAGGGACGACAGAGTTTACACGCTGGACCACGCATGGGACTGCATCGTCGGAGAGGGGACAGCGGGCAGTAGAGGGCGACAACGTCCTCTGCTGCCCGCAGATAAACGGAGAAGGAAGGGATGCGCCACCATCAGCGTCAGCCTGAAGAAGCCGGCAGCCGTCAGCGAAACATAGCGTCAACAGGTAACAAAACCGTTTCTGTGTTTTAAAAAAAGAACGACAACATAGACAGTGAAATGCATGGCAAATTTACATCACACTGTCACTTAACATTCATGGACTCACCCATCTTGACTTGGGATGGGAAAGGCTGCTGTTGGTTTAGAGTCCAGGAAACGACAGAGAACGTCTCGATTAGCAGAAGCTAACCGTTAGCATTAGCCATTTCACCACACAGCAGAACTCCTCAAGGCTTGTTTTATTTGTGGAGATTAAACATCAGTGTTACAAAGCAAACAGACTCAGTGTTAGTCAAGTTTCTGTTAGCCAATCAGAAGGAAAATTTCCAAATATCCAGAAACAAGACTCTAAATCCTGTCGTCTGAAGCTACTTTCTCCTCCAGCTGAATTCTCTGTGCTGATTCAGACACTTCTGCACTTATTTCTTCCTCGAATATGACTAACTAGGCATTCATTCTAACTAGAGACCACTGCAAATGTATTGATTTAATAAGTGAAGCACACTTTAAAAAAATGTTAACCACAAATTCAGCACCTGCTGTATTACAATACACATAGAGACCATCCTAAAAGATCGATCCCTTAGTGCATTAATAACATTTTAAATTCTCCTTGTTTTTGTGACTCTGTGCCCTTTAGGACAGTCAAATGTTTACTGGAGCTTTTGGTCATCATATGTGATTTTAGGTTCAGGGTAAGGTAGATCTACTACCACCATGACATAGTCTACTGCAAATCTGTAATAAAGACATCTTGTAGTACATACATAAAGCCATGTTCTAAATTTAGTGCATACCATCAGCAGGCTGGATGTTTGTATTTGATGGGTGTTTAGATGTTTTACACACTAGTTGAATAAACAAAGCAAATCATCCTAAATGCTGGTGCATTATGCACAGTCCATCAATGATGCAAGCAGCGAGTCTGTAACTGAGCAGAAAACTGATGAGACCCGATCTGCAGCCGGAATGCTAATGTTTCCATTAGTTTGTGGTAGCTGAGCCGTTGGATGATCAGAACAGCAATCGGAGTTTCACATAATGCACTGATTGAACAGTTTCTACATTTAAGTCAGTCCTGAGCCGAGAGCTCGCAGGGATGTTAATGACTTTCCCCCACTGCTGATTAGCTTTCCCAGCCATTCATATTCTACAAAGCAGCACTGCATGGTTTCATCTGGAAATGTGACAAGGACTAATTCTGCATCAGAAGTGTAAGCGAGTGCATTTGTAGAGCCGGGGATTAATGTGCATGCATGACCAGGGGAGAGTAAATCTATTAGATCTGGTTTGCAGATAAATCAATTCTGTTGCTACACTTGCATGAGCATCTATTTTTCTTTGGAATGGTGTTTCGAGCAAATAACTCTACTTTAAATAAGTCTGCCTTTAAAAGCAGAGGTGAGTGTGTGCTGGCAGCTCTTTCCATTAGTGTCTTGTGCTGAGTAAATCTCAGTGCTGTGGAGGAGTGGATTCTCTTAGCATACTACTACTCCAGTGTACCAAGTTAAACCGCTACATGCGGTTCATTGTTGAATGTCGCTGATGCTGCACTTACAAGCCATGAGGCACCATTACCACGGAGGTAAAAACATCGTAGACTCTGTTGCAGATCTGAGGAATGTAGGTTGTCAGCTTGAGAATGATGACAGTGTTTATCTTTCAGCAGTATGCTGAGCTTGGAAGCTCAGGTGATTTGTGCAATTCTGATACTTTCAAAGAGGAGAAATATTATTTTACATTCAAAATGTGAAGGGGAAGCTGCCATCATGTTGTTGCTACTAAAACCAGCTCCTGCCGGTTTTTTCTTCTGCAGGTTCCTGGAGCTGGAGAGCAGCGGACAGCGCAGTGAGGTGCGGCTTCATTATCGCACCAGGAGCCACCAGGACCACACTGAGGTGTTTCCTTACAGCCTGGCAGATGACCAGTGGCATAAGGTCTCCATAGCTGTCAGCGCCTCTCATGTCATCTTACACGTCGACTGCAACAGGTCAGACACAGATATAAGTTAATGTGAGTGAGTTTTAAAAGTCAAACTTCTCTGTTGTACAATGATGTCAAAAATGCTTCGAACATACTACAGGGCAAGAAGGTGTTGAGTCTAATTCAGGAGCGACTGAAGGAAAAATAAACAAGACAGTTTCCAAATTAAAGATGGAAGAATGTATGGAAGCTGAAAGTTCTTGCTTCTATATTCTTTAATTGTTGGTGCTTTTCTTGGAAAATATTCATATTTAAGCTAATCTTAGCACAAAAAAGTAAGAACATTTGTATTCGGTTGAGCATTCCTTTGTTGTGATGATGCATCTTGGCAATGAATCTCAAAAGGCTGGAGCACCAGTCAGTCACCTTCACTACGCAGTTTAGCATGTAAGGATTGTGCATCCTTGAAATGAGCAACACAAATAAACATGAACAGTGCCAAAATCCCCTGAAATATTCTTCTGTCGATAGTTACTTTTCTTACATTTTGTGCTAAGTTTAGATTGATCTCATTAGCCAAAGAAACTGGTCTCGTTTGCTTTGTGATCACAAGATGATGAGGGTACTAAAATAGCAGTTTCTTGTGTTACATCCAGTCTCACTGTTCAGGATCTCTTCCATCGCACTTTAGAATACCATCCTTGGCCACACAAACTGTGGCTCGTGCCAAAATAAATGTCACAGTGATCGTTATGCAGGGTGGGTTTGTGTCATCTCTGATGGTTGTGCACCTCCCAACATTTGTAGGTTGTCTTGCTGTGTGAGAGAGATGTTTTCATTAGGAGGTGCAGATACTGCAAGGATGTTTATTTTTTAGCATCTCTATGACCGAACAAAGGCCAAGCAGATAGAGCAAACATTAAGTAAACTTCTAAAATTATTTTGAGTATTTGTGAAAGAAGGATTTACCTCCTGTACACGACTCGTCTGCTATTGCCGTTCCTGCTATGTGACCACTAGTTTTTCACTAGTTTTACTGCTTTGTTGACTGTTTCACAAACCTGTCGAGTTGGGACCAACACTCAAAAAGAACAATTAATCAGTACCTCACTGGATCGTGACTGTGACTAGTTAAAACAAACAAAATGTGCAGGAAAACATGACATTTCAGCTGTAATCATTTAGAATCAGTTCCCGTGACTCGAATGCAACACGTTTTGTGTAAAGTTGGATGACTGGACATGACTGCAGCTGTCATTGAAATGTTCTTGTTGCAATTAAAGACCCAAATTGAATCGGTTTGTTTGCAAAAAGTACTTTTTGTAGTTTGATTGCCAAAGTAGTTTTATATATTTTTTTTCATGTTTTATGACTCATGGAAACTACATAAAGCAGGGATCCAGATGTGTGCAATGGCTGCAGCTGTTTTGGGAGGACATTTTTTGAGCAAAGTGCAGCTGTGCAGTGGTCTGTCATAGCTGATTTCTTTATTGTACTTTCTGCCCCTTGTTTTCCTGCTCTTGTGTGACTTTGACTTGTTTTCTTCTCACATTCTTTTTTTATGTTCTATTGTTCGTCTGTTGATTTGGCGTCCTATTTCTCCTATGCATGTTTTATTGCAGAGTTTGCATGGTATTTCGTTTATGACTCCAAATTTTAGTTCTAATGATATCTACATTTTTTGGTGTACTAGCGTTTTTCTAACTGTCACACATGGTTTTGTTGGTGTGTTTTTGTTGTAGTTTTCCATCACTGCTATTATATTTTCTGTTATGCCTTTGATGTATGGAAAGGTTATTGCTGATTTTGTCTCTATTCTCTCTGCTTTTTTAGTTCAGTGTCTTGTTTTTCTTTTCTTGTTGTTTTCCTTCATTTATTGCCCACGTAAGGTATCCACAGGTTTCTAACAAGCTCGTCTTGCTCTGTGTATGATGAAGAATCACAAACATTTAAATTGGATGGAAAACACAGAAAGAACGTAACAAATATGTTCTGATTAACTTTAACAGAAAAACAAATCTCAACACCCACTTTGATTATTGGCAAATATTAACACAAACTTTATTAGAAGATCATATTTATTTATTGGATTTGTTTAACACTGTAAACATGAAAACTGCCAGCAGGAAAGGGTTGCAGACGTGTTTACTCAGCACTGTTTCTGGTTCAGGATGCATTAGCAGTGTTTTTAGGCTGGCTGCTTGGCTCATTTAACACTACTGCCATTTATTGTGGGTGAGAGGCTTTTGAGGGATAGCTTCCTGTTTAGTAAACTCCTGCATCACCGACATTAATGAAGTAAACCTGCATCATCTATCTTTTATAATGGGTCAGCTGTTCTGTCCACTGGTTTTACTGGAGCCTGACTGGGTTGGAATATTTGTGTCGGACAGAAAAATAACCGCACCATGACATTTTATAATAATGTGACTTATTTTGGGACTATTACTACCAGTACTGCTACTACTACTACTACTACTGCTACTACTACTACTAGTACTACTACTACTACTGTTACTACTACTATTACTACTACTACTGCTACTACTACTACTACTACCACCACCACCACCACCACTACTACTACTACTACTACTACTACTATTACTATTACTACTGTTACAACAACAACTACTACTACTACTACTACTATTACTGCTACTACTACTACTACCACTACTATTACTGCTACTACTACTACTACTACTACTACTACTACTACTACTACTACTGCTGCTGCTACTATTACTACTACTACTATTACTACTACTACTACTGCTGCTCCTACTACTGCCTCTTCTATTACTACTGCTAGTAATACTAATACTACTACTACTATTACTATTACTACTACTACTAATACTACTACTGCTGCTGCTACTACTACTACAGCTACTTCTACTACTATTACTAGTAATACCACTACTACTACTACTACTACTAAAACTACTACTACTACTACTACTACTACTAATAATAATAATAATAATATGTGTCATTATTAAGACACAGTAATGGCAGTAATAAACATTGATCTCAGTAATGGCAGTAATAAACATTGATCTTTGCTGAGGACAGTAGTTATTGAAACTTTATACAAAAAAAATAATAATAACGTGCATTTTTTCTTCTCACTGTTCTAGAGAAAATCATACCTTAAATAAACCCACATTATTTATACACCTGCTGTATGTTCTGACTTGGGTGTGACTGTTTGTGATAAATCTCCTTGGCACAATGAAAGAAGCAGACGGTACCACCACATGTCCCTCAGAAAGCATGTGGCTGTCCGTCCTCTCCTCAGGGACAAAGTTAACGGGAGAATTGATCAGGCCAAAGACCTGAAATCTGTTGGGAAACTGTTTCTTATTACATGATCCCTGAATGTAATCCATGAGTTTCAGGTACAACTTAATATATTTAGCTTTTGACCTCTCTGTGTGTTTTCCAGGATCTATGAGCGGGTGGTGGAAGCTCCCTACATGGACATACCAGAGGACACTTCCTTCTGGCTGGGACAGAGAAATGCTGCTCATGGCTTCTTCAAGGTTAAAGCTGCAGAGCAAACTTCTTTCTTAGAATATATTAATGCTGATGCCCGTCTTGATGCATCATGCTAACACATAATAAATAATTCAGACTTGCAAACGCACTATCTTCTCACCCCATCTTGGTTTCTACAATTTTCTCATTCTGTTTGTCTTGTTTGGTTTTATTTATCATGGCTGTGGAGTTTAATAGCATGCATTTCTCAACTCACCATTTTAATTTGAGAGTGTTTCAGTCTAGGAACAGATTTCTTTTTCTGTCATTGTTTGCAGCTAAGCCCAGTACAATTATCTCAGCAACTCCCATGGTGCTGATTTGGGGGAATTCATTAAATAGCCTGTGGACTCTGCTCATTAAGCTCGGTCTACAGTATTGTTTACCAGATAGACAAAAATACAGTATGTTTCCAGTAGAAAGTCCAGAGTTGGATGCTGGGGCATAGAGTCCTTAAAAAAGTGTGAATTAACTGAAAATAAATAGATTCAATGATCAGCATTAAAAAGACAAGCTACTGTGCCTCTTTTAATAGAATAGAATAGAATAGAATAGAATAGAATAGAATAGAATAGAATAGAATTAATTCATCCCACAATGGGGAAATTCACTTGCAACAGCAGCACATACACTTAGAGAAAAGGCAGAAGAAAAATAACAACAAAAGTACAGGTAAACACACACAGGCAGTAAGCTATTATTGTGACCTTTAACCACTAAATAGAGCAAAGAAAAAGTACATTTGGTTTTCCTGAAACATGCAGCATTAACTCATTCACTGCCAGCCGTTTCTTGATCGCTTAAGGCCTTCGCTGCCAGCGTTTCACACCGTTTTTACAGTTTTTTTTAAGAGTCACAGAACGTTGCATGCTAGGATGGTGTTGACGCCAAAACAACCAAAACAAAGCGGTGACTCTTCTCTTACACCAGGAAGAATCCCCGTGTTTCGAGCGCTATCCGTTCTTTCATAAACCGTTGTTGAATTGTGATCGGCAGAAGCTTTTCCGGTTCACGCCTCGCTTTTTTTTTTACAGCAGTGGCCCAAAACGATCTCCTAACACATAGATTTTCTGCTTCCTGATCATGTGACGTGTGACGTATACGGGATGAAGATCGGCTTCAGAGCTGAGATGTTTGTTCTTGCGGTGCGGGGGCTCGTTCCGATGCCCAAACAGTAAAAAAATGCAGCAAACAGTAAAAAAATTGGCAGTGAATGGTTGTATCTAAAATGACGACTGTAGTCGTCAATGGCAGTGAATGGCTTAAGGACACAGACATGCTTAATGTGCATGTGCCTTTGAAGGAACTGTCCATGGTCCTGAGACAGGCGCACCAGGTCTTTTTGTACCCAGAGTATGACTTACAAGGTCTTCATTCCTAGAGACAACTGAACATGAGTGTTCCACACCTTGAAAAATGTTTGGCTTCAAGAAACTTGTGAGCATCTTCAGATTATCTACTGTTGCTAATGATTAACTCTTTAAAATACATTCACTGAAGTACTTAAGCATGCATTTTTATCTGATGATGTTGTTTTACTTTTAGTAAGTCAGCTATGGCAGCATTGTAACTCATCACCATCAGTGTGTGAATGTGTGTGTGAATGGATGAACGATACACTGTAGCGTAAAGCACTTTAGAGCCTTCTGACTGTGGGCCTTTTATCATTTATCATAAGTTTTTCCCAGTGTCACATTTTTCTACACTTCCAACTTCTTTTCATTGATAAATACCGCAGCAATTTCCTAATGTTGTGACTTGGCACACATATGGCAATAAAAACTTCTGATTCTGATTCTGAAATATATTTATTTATTGTTAAATAGTTTTATATTTTTACTTCTGGAACATTTTTTTATTTAAAGGAACATTTTAACAAATTTTTCTAACCGCATTAAAAAATTACCTAAAAAATGTCAAGTTCAGACTGTAAGTCAAGATTTACAGTTTGCTCAGGAATGAAATTCAGTCACTTGCTCTACAAAGGGTTAACACACTGTGCTGTACTTGGTCCTTTGTACTACGGAGCAATGATGTTTGTGTGAATGTAGTTGACAGTATTTTACACAAGTGTTCTGGCACTTCCTTTCCTTTAATGAGGTGATGAAAGAAGCCACACAGGTCAGACACTAATCTTTCTACGTAGCACCATCTCTCATCCTGATTAGTTGCTGTGAAGGCAAATCTTTTTCAAACACACAGATTCATTAGAGTACATGCTAACACACAGAAACATTTGTTTTGTGGGTGTTTGCCAAACCAGTATTAGTAATAGAATGAGTGTTTCTGCAGCTCTTCATCACAGATTCTTGTGGAACACGGTAGCTGCAGTGACTCAATTGTTGTACTCCATCAGTGTTACATTATACATATGCTAATGAAGCAAACTGTTAAAACAGACATTATGTTAATACCTTTTGTAGCATTTCACATTTTTCTGGACATTTTCATTTTTTTAATGTGAGTTTTTGATTGTAAGTTCAGTCTGCCCCTTTTGTTTAACACATATTTGGCTTGGGTTGGACTTTGTTTCTGGCATCCATCCATCCATCCATCCATCCATCTCTTACCTAAGAATGGCTTTTGAATGTAAGAGGTCCAGGAGGGAAATCCAGTGAATCATTAACTCAAAGACACTCTCCAGCTCTTCTTAAGACTGGTTTATACTTCTCCATGAACTCCATCAACAGAGAGACGCAACGCTGTAAAACACTGACGTAGGGTGACTGAGACAATCTTTTCACTGTTTGTCGAATGTGACGGAGACTGCAAACCTGTGATTAGTCACGATGCCACTTCCTTTAAATTTGTCAACAGCACTGCTTCCCCAAGAAATGACCCCACCCCAAATAAAACATGTGCTTTAAATATTTAGTGGCAGAAACGGAACAAACTGAAAAAGACGTCTGACGATATGAGCTTTTATACACCAGTGTGTGAAGGAGTACAAAGATACACAGCAAACTTTAAATTTTTAGAATTAAATTATGGGCAAAGATTGGAGGAGTCCAACCATACGAGGAGGTGGAGGACAATGAGGGACAAAATAGTCCATGCTAAGAAGTTGCATGTGCGCAATATAAATACACTATAGTTAAGGAGTAATATGTCTACAGTGAAACAATCACACAACAGTCTGTCTCAATTGTTGGAAGGAAGGTTATACTGAAACATTTTTCATTTTCAGCTGGTTGGGGGGTTGTCAGTTTTTTTCTTTCCAAAAAACTAAAGAGAGACAAAGTTTTTGTTTAAAATCTGTGAGCCCGCGAGTTTGCAGAGTCTGCGCTGAGCTAACGCAGCAACGCCGGCATACGTATTTCGACCCCAGCTCACAAAAAGCTCCAGAGTTGTTTAAAGAGCCAAAGCCAGAAACAGGAGTGACCCAGAACATATTTCTATTACCCCGTAAGAAGCCATTGCATCTTTATGTTTTACTCTAATGTTGGGTGAATCAGGCTAGAGGCTAATATTGAACTAACAATGCTAACAGTCGGCTATAGAATATCTCAAGCTACTTTTTGCAATGACCAACAACTCCATATTACAGTGAAATGTATGTTTTACGTTGAGTCTGTTGAGTGTTTTATTTCCTTTAATGAGCAAGATGGCAAACAACTGCACTTCCGCCGATGCTGGAGACATATTACCATATTAAGTGTAGTAAGTGCTCCCTACCATAAAACAACCAAGAGTGCTAACACCAGATATGGCAACGTATTTACCGTAAATCCTCCAATACAGACCCGGGCCTGTGTTTGACTCAAGCTCATCAAGCTCCAGGCCTTTATTGGAAGGAGAGCCAGTATTAGAGGCAGGCCTCTATTTCTAATTGAGCAAAATGAACTAATGGTTTGCTGGAGTTTTTGACAATTAAAATTGCGCCCGCTCCTCCTTGAACCGTCACCTTATCGTGGTGGAGGAGTTTGAGTGCCCTAATGATCCTAGGAGCTATGTTGTCTGGGGCACTTAGTGCCCCTGGTAGGGTCTCCCATGACAAATTGGTCTTAGGTGAAGGGTGAGACAAAGAACGGTTCGAAGGATCTTTCATGGCGGTTAAAACGAAGAGTCGGAGTACCCGGCCTGGAGGGTTACCGGGGTCCCACCCTGGAGCCAGGCCTGGGGTTGGGGCCCGTGAGCGAGCGCCTGGTGGCCGGGCTTTCGCCCATGGGGCCCGGCCGGGCCCAGCCCGAACCGGATACATGGGCTCGTCCAACTGTGGACCCACCACCCACAGGAGGAACATGAAGGGTTCGGTGCAATGCGAATCGGGTGGCAGACCAAGGCGGGAGCCTTGGCGGTCCAATCCCCGGACAAGAAAACTAGTTTTTGGGACATGGAACGTCACCTCGCTGGCGGGGAAGGAGCCGGAGCTTGTGGCAGAGGTTGAGCGGTACCGGCTAGATATAGTCGGACTCACCTCGACACATTGCATTGGCTCTGGAACCCGAGACCTGGAGAGGGGTTGGACACTCTACTTTGCTGGAGTTGCTCCGGTTGAGAGGCGGAGGGCTGGGGTTGGCTTTTTGTTAGCCCCGAGACTCTCTGCCTGTGTGTTGGGGTTTACCCCGGGGGACAAGAGGGTAGCTTCCTTGCGCCTTCGGGTCGGGGAACGGGTCCTGACTGTTGTTTGTGCTTATGGGCCAAATATCAGTTCAGAGTACCCACCCTTTTTGGAGTCCCTGGGACGAGTGCTAGATAGTGCTCCATCAGGGGACTCCATTGTCCTGCTGGGGGACTTCAATGCTCACGTGGGCAATGACAGCTTGACCTGGAGGGGTGTGATTGGGAGGAACGGCCCACCTAATCTGAACTCGAGCGGTGTTTTGTTATTGGACTTCTGTGCAAGCCACAGTTTGGCCATAACGAGCACCAAGTTCGAACATAAGGATGCCCACCGGTACACTTGGTGCCAGGGCAGCCTAGGTCACAGGTCGATGATAGATTTTGTAGTCGTATTATCTGACCTGCGGCCATATGTTTTGGACACCCGAGTGAAGAGAGGGGCAGAGCTGTCAACTGATCACCACCTGGTGGTGAGTTGGATCAGATGGCAAGGGAACATGCCGCGTAGACCTGGCAGACCCAAACGCATAGTGAGGGTCTGCTGGGAACGCCTGGCAGAAGAACCTGTCAAGACGGTCTTCAACTCCCACCTCCGGCAGAGCTTTGACCACGTCCCGAGAGCAGTGGGGGACATTGAGTCAGAGTGGGCCTTGTTCCACTCTGCGATTGTCGAGGCGGCTGTTGCTAGCTGTGGTCGTAAGGTGGCCGGTGCCAGTCGTGGTGGCAACCCCCGTACCCGCTGGTGGACACCAGAGGTTCGGGGAGCCGTCAGACTGAAGAAGGAGGCCTACAGGGCGTGGCTGGTCTGTGGGTCTCCGGAGGCAGCAGACAGGTACCGGATAGCCAAGCGGGGTGCAGCAGAGGCAGTTGCCGAGGCAAAATCTCGGGCGTGGGAGGAGTTTGGTGAGGCCATGGAGAAAGACTATCGATCGGCTCCAAAGAGGTTCTGGCAAACTGTCCGGCGCCTCAGGAGAGGAAGGCAGCAACTCGCTCACACTGTTTACAGTGGGGATGGGGAGCTGCTGACGTCAACTGAGGCTATAGTCGGACGGTGGAAGGAATACTTTGAGGAGCTCCTCAATCCCACCAATGCGCATTCCGAGGAGGAACCAGAGCTGGGACGCCTGGGGATGGACTGTCCGATCTCGGGGGCAGAAGTTGCTGAGGTAGTCAAACAACTACACAGCGGCGGAGCCCCGGGGGCGGATGAGGTTCGTCCTGGGTATCTCAAGGCTATGGATGTTGTAGGGCTGTCATGGTTGACACGTCTCTACAACATTGCGTGGTCATCGGGGGCAGTTCCTAGGGAGTGGCAGACCGGGGTGGTGGTCCCCATCTTTAAGAAGGGTGACCTGAGGGTGTGTTCCAACTATAGGGGGATCACACTCCTCAGCCTCCCTGGAAAGGTCTACTCCAAGGTACTGGAGAGGAGGGTCCGATCGATAGTTGAATCTCAGATAGAGGAGGAGCAATGTGGTTTTCGTCCTGGCCGTGGAACTGTGGACCAGCTCAATACCCTTGCAAGGGTGATGGAGGGGGCATGGGAGTTTGCCCAACCAATCCACATGTGCTTTGTGGATTTGGAGAAGGCTTATGACCGTGTCCCCAGGGGCACCCTGTGGGGGACGCTCCAGGAGTATGGGGTGGGTGGCTTTCTGTTAAGGGCCATTCAGTCCCTTTACCAGAGGAGCGTGAGTTTGGTCCGCATAGCCGGTAGTAAGTCGGACCTGTTCCCAGTGAGGGTTGGACTCCGCCAGGGCTGCCCTTTGTCACCGGTTCTGTTCATCACTTTTATGGACAGAATTTCTAGACGCAGCCGTGGTGTGGAGTGTGTCGAGTTTGGTGGCAGGAGAATCTCGTCTCTGCTTTTTGCGGATGATGTGGTCCTCCTAGCTTCATCCAGCTCTGACCTTCAGCTCTTGCTGGGTAGGTTCGCGGCCGAATGTGAAGCGGCTGGGATGAGGATCAGCACCTCCAAATCTGAGACCATGGTTCTCGACCAGAAAAGGGTGGCTTGCCACCTCCAGGTCGGGGGAGAGGTCCTACCTCAAGTGGAGGAGTTTAAGTATCTCGGGGTCTTGTTCACGAGTGAGGGTAGGAGGGATCGGGAGATCGACAGGCGGATTGGTTCGGCGTCTGCAGTGATGCGGACGCTGAGCCGATCTGTCGTGGGGAAGAGGGAGCTGAGCCAGAAAGCCAGGCTCTCGATTTACCGGTCGATCTACGTCCCAATCCTCACCTATGGTCATGAGCTTTGGGTAATGACCGAAAGAACGAGATCGCGGATACAAGCGGCCGAAATGAGTTTCCTCCGTAGGGTGGCCGGGCTCAGCCTTAGAGATAGGGTGAGGAGCTCGGACATTCGGGAGGGACTCGGAGTAGAACCGCTGCTCCTCCGGATCGAAAGGAGCCAGTTGAGGTGGTTTGGGCATCTGGTCAGGAGGCCTCCTGGACGCCTCCCCGGGGAGGTGTTTCGGGCATGTCCTGCCGGCAGAAGGCCCCCGGGTCGACCCAGGACACGTTGGAGAGGTTACATCTCCAATCTGGTCCGGGAACGCCTTGGGGTCCTGCCGGAGGAGCTGGTGGACAAGGACGGGGAGAGGACGGCCTGGAGCTCCCTAGTTGGGATGCTGCCCCCGCGACCCGGACCCGGATAAGCGGAGGAAGACGAGAGACGAGAGAGAAAATTGCGCCCACATTTTCAAAGTTAAACACATTTCTTTAAACAATGGTAGTTTCTGCTTCAGCCATCTCCCCCCTCCCCCTGCTCAGTGGCTGCAAACTCACTGATGCGCCTTCAGCCTCTCGGAGTTCCTGCTGCTCTAAACATTAAAATAATTATTTCATTTTCTGTTCCTCACTTCTGATGACCTTCAATGGTGTCTGTTTGTTGCAACCACCAGGTACAAAAACTAACTTGTTTTTATTTGACTATTTTTCTGTCCTGTCTGTTTATTATCTTCCTGCATCTCCTCTGAATCCTAAAGAGAAACTGCTACCTGTGTTCTTATATATTCACCTCATGAGTTACCTTTGAACTGCAGTTCTAAAAGATCTACCGACCGCAAAAACAGCGGAGCGCTCGCTGTTTGACGGCCGTATCAGTGATCAGTGCGTCGGAGGACAAGGTGATGCGCGCAGCGCCCCGCTCCACAGCATGTAGCGAAACGCATCAGGCGCAAATAAAAGACAGAAAACATTAAAGGAAATGAACTGACATGAACGATCGCGTGTTAAATTAGTTTTTGAGGTGGCGACACCTGATTGTTACAGTGGCTGTGCTCAGGAGGCAGATCTACCGACCGCGAAAACAGCGGAGCGCTCCCTGCTTGCCGGCTGCATCAGTGATCTGTGTGTCGGAGGACAAGGTGATGTGCCCCGCTCCACAGCAGCGATACACATCAGGCGCAAATAAAAGACAGAAATCATTAAAGGAAATGACCCGACATGAACGATCGCGTGTCAGTACCTACGCAGTAGCTTGTCACCTGCTGACAGCAGGCTGCTGTCTTTTCCGAGGGCTGCATCTTGCCGGTCATTATCACGTGACAGCGACTAGTCGACGACAGGCATAAAAAGTCACTTCAGTAATCCCTCGTTTATCGCGGTAGATGTTTTCCAGACCTGGCCGCGATAGGTGAAAATCCGCGAAGTAGGGACTCCCAGCATGCCCCTCGCGGGGATTCCCTCCACGTTGCACCTACGTCACAAACCGCGGCTATAAATGGAAGTCTCCTTTCCAGCTCACCACTCAGTCATCGTTTCTTCAGATTCATGATCAGAGTTTCCAACCTACCGATCAATCCAACGAACTATCAGCTCATAGTAAGTTATCTTACTTACTTCTGGAAAGCCCGGCATTTCCGTGTCACTTCGTTGACGCTCGAACGCTCGGGGGTTTCCTAGATCAGCCGGCGTTTCACCGACGCTATCACTTCCGCTTCCGTGAAACCACGCTCCCTATTGAATTATCGTATGATCACATTCTCTTTTTGTGGGTAAAACTCAAGAAAAAATTTTTTTTAACTTGTTTTTTTTTAGTTTTATTACAAAAAGTGCATTTTAGGATGAAATTGATGAAAAAAACAAGAATTTCTTGATATTTCGCATAGAAAAATACCGCGAATCAGTGAAAAATACTGCGAATCTGCGAATTCCCCCTGAAAAATGCTCCAAAGAAAAAATCCGAGAAGCAGCGAATCCGCGATGAACGAACAGCGAAATAGCGAGGGATTACAGTATAGTGAAGTTGACTAGTTCATACACCACCTACTGCTGCTCTCCAGAGTGTTCTGCAGCATAATCAGCACGTTCTCTTTGAACTTGATAGTGTAATGACCTGGCTGGGGTTGTAAGCCAGGTGCATTCTGGGTATTGTGTTATATGTGTTTCCTATCGTTCTGCTAGTTCCTATGTGTTGATTTGCGTGTTGTGTGAGTGTTATGTAAGCCACAGGGAAGGTGATGTGTGCTCTGTGGAGGGGTTGAATTAGCATGGTTAACTGACACCGTGACTCTGTGTGGTAGGAGCGTGATAGAGGATCGTGTCTGTAGCGTTACAAAGCGTTGAAGAAAAAGCCCACCAAAGGTCTGTGTGAACCCCTACTGCCTCCTGCTGGTTGATTTGGGGACTATAACCCTATCACTGGGACACTCATACTTGCTTGTTACCACATTCCACCCGGCCACAATAAGAGACCGGCCATTATTTACCTCCGTTGACTCCGACACCGGCCATAATTGGAGACCCGGCCTTTAATTGAATACCGGCCTTTATTAGAGGATTTACGGAATCTACTTATCAACTTAATGTGTATGGCTCGTCGTGTAGAATCTTCCGGTGCTGATCCATAAATGGCATCAGCCATGAAACTTACAGAATGGTGGTGAGAAAGTTAATGTAAATGGCCTGCAGTGACCACATTTGACCAGGGAATGTCATTCTTACATATTGTACCTTTAATCTCGTATTTTTGATCAGAGGTGTGACGGTCTGTAACAGCCTGGGTTGCGGTCGGTAACAAGATGGCGCTGGTGCTTGGCTTAGCCACGGTCACCGGCCACTTTTTCAAACTTTTCTGCACTAACCTCCTCTTTTCCACCTTGCTCCTATCTGCGACCCTCTTCAGTAGTGTCCCTGCTACCATCTCCTATGATCGCCAGACTCTTTTGTCCTTCCGTTCGTTCACGATCGCCCAAGATGCACCGAGGAGTTACCTCCCTGTTAGTTAACCTGAGCGGCGCGCTGGCCCGGAAACAAATTATTCCTACCAGGACGCTCCAGCGATGTTTATCCCGTCCGGGGAAAACATCGGAGGAAAAGAGGTAAACGAGCAGGAATCCAGGTGAGAATAAGACTTCTCTTAATGTGTGGTTTATCTGGTAAACATCTGCGCGATCTTCTAGCTTCTTGTCCTTTGTTTGGTGACCTGAGCGCCACATCCGCATTCCTGCCAGGCTGCGTTGTGGCGCGGTTTCTCCGTCCAAGTTTTTTAAGGTCTGTTTATCATCATTCTTCAGTGGTTTCTCCTCCTGTTCCCTCCATAAGTGGTTTTTATAAACACCGTGGATCTAACCCTGCTAATTTACGTCCACTAACTCCAGCTGTTTCTGTAGTTTCTGATTCCTCCACCTCACTCAGCATGGCTCTATTAAACACCCGCTCTGTTAACAATAAATCCTTCCTGCTCAATGATCTAATTCTCTCTAAAAACCTGGATTTTCTGTTTCTGACTGAAGTTTGGCAGCAAACATCTGATTATTCTGGTCTGATTGAATTCTACCCGAGTGGTTATTCTTTTCTTAGCCAGCCCCAGGGTTCTGGTCATGGTGGTGGCCTAGCTGTTGTTTTCAGAGACCATCTTCCATGTAGCTCTACAACCTCTGGTCACTTTGCTTCCTTTGAACTGCAGCTGATTAAAGTTGGGCGTAAGGACCCGTTCTACTGTGCTGTGGTCTATCATCCACCTGGTCCAAACATTTCTTACCTTCAGGAGTTTAGTGATGTTCTATCCTCCACTGTGAAGCTGTCCAGACTGGTGATTGTTGGTGACTTTAACATCCACGTTGATGATCCCTCGGACCACTTTGCCATGAATTTCTCCAGCCTTATGGACTCCTTCAGCTTTACCCAGTATGTTTCTGGCCCCACACACACCAGGGGGCACACTCTAGACCTTGTTTTTACCTTGAGTCTAAATGCTGACAGTGTTTGTCCTGAGGACGTTTATATTTCAGATCACCATAGCATTTTCTTTAACTTGTCCGCTTCTGCATCCCCAACTCCTGCTCGCCTTATGGTTAGTTCTCGTTTTCTTAATGAGAGCACAGCTAGCAATGTTTCTGCTGCTTTTGATCCACCCTGTTCTTCTGATAATGACCCAGATTCCTTAACTTCTCAGTTTAACGAGCACTGCCTCTCCATTCTGGACAACATCTGTCCTGTCAGAACCGGATCAGTTCCTGCAGTGAACCCTACTCCCTGGTTTACTGACAGCCTTTGCAGCCTAAAGCACCAATATAGGAAAATTGAGTGCTTGTGGAAGAAAACCCATCTCCACGTCCATCTGCTGCACCTAAAGGATCTTCTGACATCCTTTAACTCTGCAGACAGAGATGCGAGGGTTGCCTATTTTTCCAACCTGGTGTCCCAGAGCAAAGGGACCCCCAAGGTGCTGTTTAACACCATCAGCAGCATTGTCTCTCCTGCCTCTCCTACAGCCTCCATCCACTCTGTTGCAGACTGTGAGAACTTTCTGTCTTTCTTTGTGGACAAAGTCAATAAGGTTAGGTCTAGCATCTCTCCTTTAGCCTTATCGCCGCCTCTCCCGACTCCAACCAGGCCCATCATCCTAGATAGCTTTGCTCCTGTTTCTTTGCCTGAGCTCACCAAACTAGTTAACTCTATGAAGACCTCTGCATGCCCCCTCGACATATTACCCTCGTCTTTGTTTAAAAGTGCTTTTCAGTCCATCGGTCCCAGTGCGCTCTCTATAATTAATGCTTCTCTGGTCTCTGGTCAGGTCCCTGCTTACTTTAAGAATGTTGTATTCCACCCGCTTCCTAAAAAACCGAGTCTCGACCCCTCTCTCCATAGCAGCTTCAGACCCATCTCTAAACTTCCGTTCATCTCCAAGATCTTGGAAAATATTGTGGCTAAACAACTCACAGCTGCTCTTGATGAACATAACATCTATGATAGCTTCCAGTCAGGTTTTTTGTAGAGCTTGTTCTACTGAAGCAGCTCTTCTTAGGGTCTCTAATGACCTTCTGACCCACAGTGATGCAGGGGACTGTTCTGTTCTGGTCCTGCTGGACCTGACTGCAGCCTTTGACACTGTTAACCATCACCTGCTACTGGAGAGGCTGAGAGACTGGGTAGGCCTATCAGGAACTGCTCTGGAGTGGTTCTCTTATCTTTCTGAGTGTTTCTTTTCTGTGTCCGTCTCCACGTTTAGGTCCTCCATCACCTCCCTTACCCATGTTGTCCCACAAGGTTCTGTGCTGGGGCCTCTGCTCTTCCTCCTCTATCTGCATCCTCTTCAGCACATCCTGAGCTCCTTCAAAGGAATCTCATACCATCTTTACGCAGATGACATCCAACTGTACATCTCCTTTAAGCCCCATGAGATGTCTAAGCTGCAGCTGCTACACACCTGCTTAGTGTGACCCACATGAGACATGTGGGTTCTGATGTTGAATATGTGGTTTAGAGTTGCAATTCCCCACTCCGCCAGCAGGCAGCGTACACGTTTTGAGACGGCTATTTCAGTTCGGTCACCTTTTCCTGTTCTGGTAGCCGTTGCCTGGGAAACAACTGCCAAACTAACTGAACGATCCTGGATCTGCACGCTTGAGTAAAATTCGGCCGTGAGAAGCTGTGTCAGCGTAGCAAGCTGTCTCAGCACAATCTCTGATTGGTTTTTGATCAGGATTGGCTCATTCAATATCTGAACCTTGAGGGTTCAGTGGCGAGCCAACCCGAAGGAGAGTGACTGTAGACAGACCAGAATACGGATTGATCAGCTGTGGAATCCGCCTCCAGAAGACTTCAGAAACATCATTTCACTTTGACACAGATAAGAGTAACACTTTATAATCTACCCAGGTGTTGGAACCAGTGGAAACAAATTACAAACACACACACAAGGGACTCTGATTTCTCCCACCAAGGAGAGTGAACTGAACACCAGAAGCAGATACTCTTTAACGCTCTGATAAATCCTTTATGGGGATTTTGATTGGTCTCCTAATTTTGTTGAATTTCATTTGGGGCCCAATTAAGGTGCGCTTGTGCACTACAGGAAGCCGGCTTTAGGTAGGCAGGGTTGTAAGTTTTATTTAATTTTTTTTCAATACAATTTGAATTCAAACTATCCTTGAGTTGTTCCTTTCTCGACTGATCGTTCCAAGGCTCAGTAGTTCAATCTAGAGCTTTCTGACACTGGTCCAGAATTAATCCAAACATAGTTAAACACATAGCTCATGTTATTTTACCGTAACTCGTGCTACAGTAGACTCTATCAAAACCTGGATGGCTGGGAGCTTTCTACAGCTGAATGAAGGCAAGGCTGAGATCCTCATCTGTGCCGCAGACAAGCTGGTTCCCAAAGTCAGAGTCTGTCTTGGTCAGTTTGGTTCTCACACTAAACCCTCGGTCAAAAATCTTGGCGTGACCTTTGACTCAGCTCTCACCCTGGATTCTCATGTCAGTTCTCTTGTTCGCTCTTCCTTCTTCCATCTCAGGAACATTGCTAAGCTGATTCCCATTCTGTCTCGCTCTGAACTTGAGACAGTTATCGACACCTTCATCTCCTCACGCTTAGACTACTGTAACTCTCTTTTCACGTGTCTGAGCAGAACCTCCCTGAACCGTCTACAGGTGGTTCAGGATGCCTGTGCTCGGCTTCTGACCAAGTCTTCCAAATACATCCACATCACCCCGCTTCTCCTCCAGCTTCACTGGCTGCCAGTCAACTTCAGGTTTCAAGATCCTGGTTTTGGTCTATAGGGCCTTACATGGACAAGCACCATCATACATTGGAGATCTTCTTAGTCCCTACACCCCCAGCAGGTCCCTGAGGTCCAGTGATCAAAGCCTACTGGTTGTGCAGCACCAGGCTAAAGAACAAAGGTGACAGATCATTTGCTGCTGTGGCCCCCAGACTCTGGAACTCTCTCCCCCTGAGCCTGAGATCAGTGGACTCAGTGGTCTCCTTTAAAAAGCAGCTGAAAACTCACTTGTTTAAGCATGGTGGCACAGTGGTTAGCACTGTTACCTCGCAGCACGAAGGTCGCAGGTTCGAAACTCAGCTGCGGCCTTTCTGCGTGGAGTTGCGTGTTCTCCCCATGCATGCATGGGATTCCTCGGGGTACTCCGGTTTCCCCCACAGATCACAACATGCCCAATAGGTTATAAATTGTAAGTCGCTTTGGATAAAAGCATCTGCCAAATAAATAAACATAAGCTGGTTTTGGTGTGACCTTCATCACCCTCTCTTTGTTCTGCTCTCCCCACCTATTCCACCTTCCTCAGGATCCACTGATTTCCCTCTTATCTTTTCACTCTCTCTCTCTCTCTTTACATTTTAATGACAATTGTCTATTTTTTGGTCATTTTAAATATATTTTTAACCATTTTCTAAATTCATTTTTTATATTTTACATTTTTTTGTGTGAAGCGCCTCGTAATTTTTATCTTGAGAGGCGCTATAGAAAAGATATTTTCTTCTTCTTCTTCTTCTTCTTCTTCTTCTTCTTCTTCTTCTTCTTCTTCTTCTTCTTCTTCTTCTTCAAAGCTGGTACCACGTAGCCTAGTGAACTAGACCAAATCTTGCTTTGCAAGGTTTGGTCTAGGAACGCTCCTGGTGGGTCAATCACAGCTCTCTATAGGGGGTTTCAAACTGATTGAACACTGTGATTGGTCCACAAAAGTGGGTCAAAACCAGGCAGTAATCAGATACCAGAACCACCGCATCTGACTCCTGTTGATGTGTTGAAGTTCCTCAGATGATGGAGCTCCTCACCTTACCTCTGAGGCTGAGCCTGGCCACCCTACAAATAATGCTTATTTCAGCAGCTTGTATCCAGATATTTGTTTGTTTTTGTTGGTCTTGATCCCAAACTTGTGACCATAGTTGAGAGTTAAAAAGCTTTAAAGAGCTTTGCCTTTCTGGCTCAGTCCCTTCTTCATTACAACAAACTGAAGCAAAGGCCTAATTTCCGGAGATGAAGCCCTGATGTTATATCACCACCTGCTCCATCTCATCACGTGAAGAAGACACCAAGTGTGCTTAATGTTTACTCGAGACAAAGACTCTCCACCTTTCTCTGGATGAGAACTGTGTCCAGCCCACATTGGAAACAAAAAAAAGACTCACTTGTAAGGATGCAGCTTTGATTGTAAAAGTCCTTAATCTTATTCTCCTACATCATAGTAAAATCTAGCAGGAAAATGACCTTTTTGTCTTTTTGACCGAGTTACCAAAAACTGTAGAAGTGATAAATCTTGTTTTGTCTCAGGTTCTGTTTAGACCCTAGGAACTAAAACTCTTTCCAGTTTTGTTCTATGCTGTTACTTTCTGAAATCTGATGAAAAGTGTTTTATTTTTGATTGTCTGTTTATATAAATCTCCACTTTCCTGCTGGTGAAGAATTTCCCAGGTTGTTGGTTTTCATCCTTCAGCTCATTCATCAGACAACCAACAGCTCTTTTACTTCCTGCATCAAGCTTGCTTTGCTCTCAATCTCCTTTTTAAAATAGATCCAATAAAACATGGCAGATTTGATATAAACCCATTTTATCACTAAACCTCATGCACATGTTCAATTTAACCAGCAAATTTGTCATAAAACGCGAGTCAAAACGCTCTGATTTTCTGTTCGCTGTGGCTTCGGCTTCACAGAATCCCACCATGTTGCATTAATCACAGCTCAAAACAAGTTGGTCCCAGTTGCACGCTAGGAAATCCGTACCATGGCACCAAAATAAATGTATAGTTTTATGGATTCATTACAAGTTTGATCTCCTATCTGCTTCCATCCTGGCATTTAGTTGTGAAAAATGGGCGCGTCATTTCCGCAGGATTTGATATTTATGGCCGGTAAATTGAAGTGGCAAGACAATTTAAAAAACAATTTCTCCTAAAGTTGCACTGCTCCTCTTCTGTAAAGGGTAATAAATGCTCTGGAGGAGTGAACCGGGTCAGGTTGCCATGGTAACAGAGTGTCTACATTCACACGCCTAGTGTCTGGGCGCGTTTGATGTTTGGACACAAAGCACAAAAGACTATGATTTAGGAGTTTTGCACCACAGAGAATCTGTGTCTCCTGGTTTTGCTTATCGGAGGACATGAGAGAGACTAAAAGTAATCTTCTACGTGTCCTCTTAAAACTCCCACTCTGTCAGTTCACTTAGCTTCCTGTTGATGTTTAGATATGAGATGAGTCATCAAAAAACAACCCAGAGGACGCATTTCCTCAGAGCTACTCTTAACACAGAAAAACATGTTTTGACTAACTCCCTGATTTACTGCTGTTATATTCAGCTGCGAGTTCAGCAAATTACTGCTCCTCGGTAAACAGGTGTGTTTTTCTTTTTGTGTTTGTATTTTTCTGCTTCTCATCATCTCAAGTTGGAGTAAATGAGTGTGCTCTGCCCATCTGCGTTCTTGTCTACTTTTTATGCATTAACCTCTGCCGTCATCCTCAGTGTGTGTGTGTGTGTGTGTGTGTGTGTGTGTGTGTGTGTGTGTGTGTGCGCAGCCTGTCTGTTCTCTGTCAGGTGCTAATCTCTGTGATCCAAACATTGTGATGTATGTCTGCTGATACAGGGGGTCATGCAGGATGTGGAGATCCTGGTGATGCCACAGGGCTACATCTCACAGTGTCCGGATCTGAACAGAAGTGAGTGCGGCAGCCTGTTCACTAATTCACACTGCAAGCTTTTCATGATCTGTTGGGACTTAAGAGTACATGCTGTGAATGACTCTCAGCTTTACCGCCACGCCAAAGTATAGCTCCACACCTGGAAAAACTTACTGAGGTGGCCATGTTGAATCCAGATGAACCTAAAGGTGTTGTAGACATTCAGTGATTGCTCAACGAGTTTAAATTAAATACGTCCAGTGCTCTGCGGGTTATTTTGCTGACACTGCTAACAAGTAAACACACGCACGGACAATTTGGATATTGCTGCTTGAAGTGAGCTGGCTGATGATGATGATGATGATGATGTTGATGATGATGAAGATGGTGAAGAAGAGGTCTAAAGTAAATCTAAAGAGTGAGGATAAAAAGAAGCTGGGTTAATAACCTCCATGGTTTTGAGGCAACAGAAACAATTATCCAGCCCGACAGTTTAACTGCACCGCTTCGATCCCTGGCCAGCTTCACGTGGCTGCTGTTCAGGCTCATTCCACAGTCTTCAGTTCAGGTTTGATTTAAAGTTGGATTTTACAGCAACCTGTTAAAGTGACATCAGGGAGGACGTAATAAAAATATTCCAGATGCCTAATTTAGAAAGTGTCTTAGGCCCTGTCCACACGTAGCCGGGGATCTGCCAAAACATAGATATTTTTCTCCGTTTTGGCCTGTCATCCACACGAAAACGGATCTTTTTAAAAACTCCGGCCAAAGTGAAAATCTGCGTTTTCTCCGTTTTGGGTGTCTGCGTGTGGACAGACAAAACCGGAGTTTTAACGTCCGCAACGTCACTTTCTGCGACAAAAAGCATCACGTGTGTGACCTGTGTTTACACTAGCCGACAGCATGGATGCCCTCAGAGCTGCGCTCGCTTTATCAATTGTCCAAGCGCTTTTTGCTTGTTTGTTTTTGCAAGCGGAATTACTGCTCCTTGCGAAAGACCACAGACGAAGGACGAGGTTAAGAACGGGGGAAGTACTGCCGCCTACAGGTCTGGCATGTCCTTAACAACGTATTTATCCGGGTACGTGTGGACAGAGTTTTTTTTTAAAACGAGGTGGTGTGGATGCAAGTTGTTGGAGGGGCGGATGTTTGTTTTTAAATAAACCCGGCTACGTGTGGACTAGGCCTTAGAGAAATAGCAGCTGAATTTATTTGGAGTAAAGCAAAGCAAGATCTGCTGCATTGATTAAGCCTCTTTTACTTTTCAATTGTTGTCTGAAGTTTTCTGCCATCATGGTTTGTCTCAGAAAAACATTATTCAACTTTGTTAAATATAGAAAGAAGAGAAAAATGACAATGAACACTCCATAGAGTAGGAGGAGAAATGTAGGCTGGTCTAAAAGAGTAGCTTAAATCTAATAGTTGGGCATCTATCCTGTGAATTGCCCAAAACTGCTCCACAATCAAACCCTTAGAATCTGGTATTAGTTTTTTTCAGCAATCTAATGATGGATTTGAAAATGTGTGCTGACATGACAGAACATTGTCTTTTGTCTCCTAGCATGTCCAACATGTAATGATTTCCATGGACTCGTGCAGAAAATCATGGAACTGCAGGATATCCTCGCAAAGACTTCAAGCAAGGTAACGTGATGTGACTGAATGAGATGTGAAAAAAAGGGAGTGTTTTCCTAAAAGTGAGACTAATCACAGCTGTGAATGAAAGGAGTAGATTGCACAAGGAGTATAAAATATCCACGTTGCCATGTCATCTGTCCTTGCAACAGGCAGTGCAAGATTAATTAATGCTAGACTTTAGCCTTTTAAGGTGTAAAAGCTGTTAATAATCCGATAAACGACCAAGCTTTTTGGTTTGCTGCTGATGTCTGTTGGATACTCCACTTTCTGCCTTCACAGAACCTAACCGACTTTAATCTTTTTCTTCTTATTTTTTAATCTTTTTGTCTGCGTTGGGTTACGGTTTGGTGAGCAGCTGTCCAGGGCGGAGGAGAAGATGAATGGGCTGGATGGCTGTTATTGTGAGCGAACATGCAGCGTCAAGGGGGTTGTCTACAGGGAGGACGAGGGCTGGACAGATGGCTGCAGGAACTGCACGTGCACGGTGAGGCTTCACACACGGGTGCTGCCCGACTCGGCGTGCCTGTGTGCTTGTTTGCTTGTCATACTAATGGAGGATGCAAGGGCATTTTCATTTCAGTGTGTGGACAGGAGTAAATATACTCGGCCCAGAATAAAGCACTCGTGATTGCTGGTTGCGATTGTTTCATTCAGTTTATGAGCGTCTAATATGAAGTGATTGCTGCTGTGTGAGAGGGACTGGAGGGGCTTGTGTGTTGGAGAACATGTATTTTTAATCATGTTGATATCGTTGTTGCTTGTGTGTGCGGCTCAGTTGTGTCCGTGTGTGTGAAGGTGGGGGTGTCTGGGTGGATGTGAAAAAGGTGCACATGGTAAATATTTGGCAGCTCGTTTCTATATACTTTGATGCTTTAGTAAGGACCGGGCCAGCAAGATAATCACACCGATTTTGGACAAGCCCCGCTCCTTACGAATATTTTTAATTTGCAAACAATTACTATAACGGCTCTAAAGATGATCTTATCAGACAATTCTACCATGTGTGATCTGTTAAGAGGGCTCTGGGTGGCTTGGAAGTAGGTCAGGACTAGGGGCAGACCGATATATTGGTCAGGATGATATTTACCGATTGTTATACATTGGCATCGGCTAATATTTGTCCTTAAAGGCCGGTTTAAAGTCAGGCACATCCTCGGGCAGCCAGTGTTGTAGCAGTATTTCATTTAAATGTGTTTTTACTTTCAATAATAACGTCTACATAATAGATACTCTAAGATAACTTCATTTAGGTGTCTGATTTAAACAATCAGCAGTGCACAAAGTGAGTGAAAGCGGTTCATGTGTAGTGTTTTGTATTTGTTGGGTTACTGCACACCACACTGTAGGACCAAAGCTGGTGTATCCATGATTTTTTATCACTGTGTGTGGTTTGTCGTGCTTTGAAAATCGGTCAATAATTTAAAAGTCCTGCTGTATGAACCAGGCTTTAGACTGTCTCACCCCAGACAGTAACAATACTCCTCAGTAAAGGTTTATTTCCTCAAAAACGTATGTTGCATTCAAAAATGGTGTGAATCATTGCCAAAAACAACTGAAGACGTTCGGCTTGTTCCACATCAGTAAATAGATTTCACCAGTTGTCATTCTGCTCATCTCTGGAACATGGCTCTCATTTGATGCATCTGAACTGTTTAAACTAGTCAATGAGACGCCTTCATGCACCACTAGTCAAGATAAAAAATAAAAAAACCCATGAAACCACATATCTCCTTATGCACCGCACCTAATTGCTCCTGACAGATGATAATTATCATCAGGGATTTGTTCACCCACTCATCCAATGAGATGACTTCATTCATTAGGATGGGTGTTTTGCCATTCCTAGGCTGCACTTAGGGAATTAGATGGGATATGCTCCTTACCTTATGTCTGGCAATTAGCGGTGACCTTTAAAATTTAAAGGTGATGCATTAAGATGTTATCAATTATGTGGATCAGGTTCATAGATGTTGCTGTCACAGAGCTTTCATCCGTGAAAACGATGTTAATTACAGGCATAGCAGTGAGCCGAGTGATGGCGTTTAGATTCGTGAGTTATTGGGACTCACTTGAGAAATTCACAATCCTACAATAGATTTACAGTTTCAAATGCTGGTTTTTATTACAAATGGTGTGTATAATTGTTTTGTGTCATTATAATTCTGTAAAAACTGTGTGATGGACTGTAGACCTGTCCAGCGTGTACCCCCAGACTGCTGGAGGAAAACAGCAACAGTGAAGCGGGCATAAAAAAGGATAAATGGGTGATTTTGTAAAATTCTACATGTACGAGCACCATACACATTAGCTTCAACCATTTACATTTGTTTTATTACATTTAACCTAAAACATATACCCAGACATCATAGATGTTGTTGACGCAACATAACCTAAAGATGTAGGCAACACTTTAATAAATGTAATATTGTACATGTGACGCCTGTTCTGTGGAATACCTGACCTCTTACAATCCACAAGTCAACATCTATTGCGGCTTTCAAGTCACGACTAAAAACACATGTTATGACCTGGCTGGTACATCTGGACTTTTTTCTTGTTAAAAAATGACTTTTAATTGTTTTTATTCATATTTTTTGGGCTTTATTCTATTCTTTTAGAAAAATAATGTTGTCAGTTGTACTTGTTTTATCCTTTGCTCTGTTTATGATATGATGTATGTTTTAGTACTTATTTCTGGACTGTATGTAAGGCGCTTTGGTCGGCTCTCATCCTGAAATGTGCCAAAGTGATATGGTATATAAGCTGGCTGTGATGAAAACTGATTTCATGCATGACATTTTAAGATAGTTTGTTTTGTTTTATAATAATAATAATAATAATAATAATAATAATAATAATAATAATATATATATATATATATATATATATATATATATATATTATTATTATTATTATTGTTATTATTATTATTATTATTATTAATGATAACAATAATAAAACATTACTTTAACTATTCAGAACAGAATAGCACATTTGATCTAGCACCAGCTTTATGCTCTCCAGGTTTGCTACAGTTAGCCAAAAGATTGTTGATATCTATTATAAAATCAGTTTGAAGCTAAATAGTTTCAGATTTCCTGAAATCTTTAGACTGACAGTGCATTCACTTTGTGAACATACTGTATGGGACTGGCTTTTGCAATGGTCGTGTTTAAACGATGTGACTTTCTGTTCCCACCAGAACGGAACGGTGCAGTGTGACGCCGTCTCCTGCCCTCCTCCTCAGTGCCCAGCAGGCACGGCACCTGCCTACGTAAAGGGGGCCTGCTGCAAGGAGTGCCTGTGTGAGTGGAGTACTCTTAACCTCAACATCTTCCCACTCTTACGAAATCATGGACACAGTATCACACAAAACACACACATACGCACAAAAACACACGCATCACACCCAAACAAGCCTCCACCAGCAGATCGAGAACTCACAGAACGCCTCCACAAGGTCTGCCTGACAATTGACCAGGGCTCTGCTGTGTTGCTAAGCTACCTTCTAACATGTCCTCTGAGATGAGTCCATCCTTTTGCATATACATGGACCGATCAATTATTCACAAGCTGGCTTCAAAACACAGATGGCCATCAGTCACACAGATATTAGCCGGTAAATCCAGGTTTGCTGCGTAGAGCACATTTTTATCTGGTGTTGAAGCTGTGAGAAAAAGGAAGAGAGGGAAAAAGAAAAACATTAAAAGTTTTAAAATGATGCATATGTTCACACCTTTTTCATAAATGTCCATTTTTAACTTTTAGCACTCGCTGGTTCTGGCTGGAGGCATAAATTATTCTGTTTCATTGTGTTGCCACAAAGAGGGTCTGCTTTTTTTCTCAAAAAGACTTTGAGCTAAGCAATGAACTCTCATTAGCCTCCTCACCGCAGCACTCTGCATCTCATATTCCCCATTTCAGAAGAAATTACCCCTTTTCACCTCCACATTGTTTAATAATGCTGCAAATGAAACTTAAAAATGGGAATCATGTGAAAACTCCCAACATATGGATCATAAAACCTGCTCCTGCATGCAATACAGAAACTTTTCACCTTTGTTGAGTGTTTTAATAACTTATACTATTGCATATGGACTATGAGGTTACATACCATATGAATTATAAAATAGTATAGCAGACGTTCTGTATTATTTGACTCCACTTCTTGCTCAAGCTGACTTTGTTTGAGAGCCCACTCATCACAAACTCCCCCTCACTTCTGCTGTTGCTCTCCTGCTTCGTTTGCGAGCAAAACAGAGATGAGTTTAAGCTCTCCATCAGAAGAGAAATCGTTTGTTTTAGTCGTCTGGCATCAGCATCATTTGCAGGTGTCAGGGATGCGACTGTGGAGCTTTAATCTTAGCTCCATTTACAGCTGTTTCACAAACATAAACACGTAGCAGGTAATAGCCTTAAACTCAATACTCTTAAGTACGTTTATCTCCACGATGTAGGCGAACACTAATTACGTGTCTTTTTAGACAAGAGGGCCACAAGTTTCTCCACCACAGAGATACCATTTGCTCTTCAAATTAAAGCAGTATCTCATGGTGGAAGGGGCGTGTGGGGAGGAGTTGTTTTTTCCTTTTTTTTTCTTCCTTTTTGATTGTCTGTCAAATTTAACGTCAAATGAATGTTTCAGAAGTCTTCCGCTTTCATGATACACCGCTTTGTGAAAGTTCCTGACCCGCTGTGTCAATCATCCCTACCCCTCGTACCAGTCTGAATCCACCCGACCCCAACCACTCATCGAACATCCACCTTTTTTTGCCTACATGATTATTTTTGAGCACTTCACCCTCCTTCCTCTCAATTATACAAAACAGTTTCTTCTCTCTGTGGTGGTGAAAAGTGCTTTGTGTCTCTCCACATTAATTATGCCATCTCGTCTTTTGTTGCAGCACTTAATTGGTTTTGCCGTGCTTGATTTGGTTTAACTCTCGTGTAACCGAGGTCTTATAAAGCTGCAGATAATAAGGACTGAAGATACAATGCATGTCCAACATCACTGTTAAAATACTTGAGTTGAATAAAAACTGTGACTATGGTGTCACTGATGAATTCATTTTAGGGATTAGAAAAAATGTAATGAATGATTACTGAAGAGTTTTCTTCAAAGTCAAAACCATCAGCGTGCACCTAGTTTATTAGATTTAAAATACAAGCCGCCTTAAGCCTGGTTTATGCTTCTCCGTCAGCTCCGCAAGGGACAGACACGCACGGACTGACGGAAGCGTTTTGCTCTTTTACTTCTCCGTCTCCTGGAGAGTGTTGCAAAGCAATTGCCCAGCAGGACAACAGAGGGCGTAGCGCTGTTCTGTGGTATCCTGTCATGTATCGGTCCAAGATCGTGTGTTTATATTGTGTTTTTGTGTATATAAGAAACTTTTAACACGGACATATTTGTCTCTCATTCTCTCACCGCTTCATGCGCTCCCCACCTCTAAACTCACGTTTCCTGTCATTTCCGTCCACAAATAAAACGCTTGCTGCGCATCTTTTCACTCCTCCAGTCACGGGAGAATTAAACATTCACATTTTTAGAGTTTTTTCACGAGGTATTCTTCAAGCTTCTCTGTGTCTGCCGCTAGTTATCCTCGGCTCTCTTTGCAATGGCGGTGCTGTAAACAACAGCGGCGTCCTGACCAATCACAAGCTTGTGTAATCCGTCTCGTTCGACGGATGTTTAAAAAAGTGGGCTCGACTCCGTACGTACTTGCGTGCCTGCCGGAGCCCTACGCAAGGATGGATAATGGCGTTGCGTGTCTCCGCATTGATGCAGACGGAGAAGCATAAACCAGGATTTAGTTTTATTGTTTTTAAATGAAATGGATATTAGACGATGAACATTTCTGCAAAGGAATCTCTATGGAAATTTTAGTTTTAGTTAGCATATTACACTTGGGAATTAATCAGTGAGCTCCGGTTTGGTTTCCGACTTTGGAAGTGACTATGTTCTTCATCCGTTAAGACCTGCAGCTCACTTGGTGTAAACTCACGAATGTCCTTGGTGTGCCTATTCTTGTTTTGTGAATTGGAGTTGGATGTTGTTAAGTACTAATTGCTTCAATCTGCTGCACTTTATGGGTGTTTTCAGTCTTTATGAAAGCAAAAGGAAACACATGGTGCAAATTTCCCTTTTTGCATTCCTTAGTGCCACCACGTGCGTCTCTACTGCCACAAAACACTGTTTGTTTCAGGATTCGTATGCTTCTACAAGCCATTCCATAATGTCCCTTATTGTGACATCACAATAGGGAAAACTAGCAGAGAGCCCCCACTAACCTGTCCACTCTTAAGAAGACATTCACTCTAAAGGTGAAGGACATTGTGTTACAGAAAACAAAAGTGTCAGAATAAAATTGCTGCTCAGATAAAACAATTAAAGCTCCTCAAGTTGGAGAGTAAGCGTTACAACCAGCTGACACAAACTAGCCTTTTATTTAGGGACCATGATAGATTTACCATTGATTATTATTTCTTGTTTATAACTGAGCTTTCATCAAAGGAGTCTGTTCTTTAGTTTGCTGATTTGTGCGTGCTCAATTTTCACTGAAGCCACAGAGCTTCACACTCTTGTTCCAGAAAAGTATGTAGATGAAAGTTCTGAGGCATCCAGGGCATGGTGAATCCTAGAGAGTGCAGATAAATGTAACTGGACTTTTTGTTTAGCTTCCTAGAAAATGTTCCACTTCTCATCTGAGGAGCTGTTTTCAATTCAAGTAGTCAATCTGCAATCCAACCACTGATCCTTCCTGCTGAGGGTCATGAGCTTTAAACCCAACAACACCCTCAGTTAGGAACCTCCAAAGTACGGAAACTCCTGAACAGAAGCTGTGTTTGCGCATGCGTGCATGTGTGGACCTTTAAATTAGAGAAACCAAAAAAACAGCAAAACACGCATGCAGGAATCACAGAAATGTTCATCTGATGGACAGGTTTGTGGTTTGAGAGAAAGAGAAGAGAAGAGAAGAAAAGAGAAGAGAAGAGAAGAGAAGAGAAGAGAGGAGAAGAGAGGAGAGGAGAGGAGAGGAGAGGAGAGGAGAGGAGAGGAGAGGAGAGGAGAGGAGAGGAGAGGAGAGGAGAGGGAAAAAAAAAGAACTTTCCAAAAGCTGAAAATAAAAACGAAAAAATACTGGATGAAAAATCAGCTTTCAACTTTCTAGGACTTACAAGTCTGTCCTGAACTTGACTTCCAGACAGTTTCACAGAAAAATACACTTTCATGGATGATACCTAATCGTTTGTGCACCAGGACAACACAAACCAACTATGACAAGGTCTTCAATAGATCAAAAATCATGCTCTGTGTATTTACTTTCTCTGTAGCAGATACATGAAATGTAACTAGATTACAAAGTCATTCATGCTTACACCAATTGTTTATTGTGTATTTTTATGTTGGAAGGCACATGCTCATTGAGCATCTGCTTGGTGCACTTATGGCTGTGTTTTGTCCTTTTGCTACCAGCTGTGTGCTTGTTTGGTGGGCGAGAGTTGGTGGAGGGAGATCAGAGGGCTGTGCGCGACTCCTCCGGCAGGTGTCTGCTGTTTGAATGCAGGGTGAGTCAAGTCAAATCACAAAAGATCATTTAACTATGTCTGATAAAGTAAATGCATCAAGATCCTCAAGCAGGATCTCCAAATAGAGAAAAAAATTGTAGCTCAGTAAAATTTTTGTTATTTTGCCAAACATTGATTATTAAGTAGTCTGTCAGATTGAGCAGCGTTTTGTTGCTTCTTGTTCCCGTTGGAATGAGTGTATTTGTTCTGCCTGCAGTGTGCAGCACTAACTGTCCTTACTGCAACGGCTCCCAGCCTAAAAAACATGAAGCAGCTAGCAAAGCAAGGTAGCATCACTAGTAATCTAACAACACTGGGCAGTGCATTTGTCTCCATTTGCTGAACTTTGACATGTTCGCTACTAAAGTTTAAGTAACTTTTTCAGTGAGATAAAAACTTACAAAAGCTCAAATGAACAATTTATTACCAGTTTTCATGTGCAAGGCAGCTAAAGAGCTGTGTGTTCTATAATGTCCTATCCTGATAGAAGTGATACATTTTCCTAAAATGACCGAGTAGAATATTTAATGTATTTCTTAAGTTCAGAGTTAGCTGAAAATCTGGCTAACGTTAGCCCCTGACTCTCTTCAATCCAGTTGATCATGTTTTATTAAATCGTTCTGAATAGTTATTATCAAATCACACACAGTTATATTCTGCTTTAACTTTATGTTTAGGGTTACAGCAGGTTAGCTTAGCCAGAACCAGAACTAGGCTCCTCTAAAGCAAATGAACACTCTGAGTAGGTTGTTCCCAAATGAAGACCACATTTTACTTCCTGTCTTCCCTTACCTGTTCCTTTAATCTCACACACACCAAGGCTGTCAACATTAATGTAAAACACATTGTTTGTTAAGAAAAAGCCTTTTTTGTTATATAATATCCTGCAGGGCCACTATCCAGCAGGTTTTGTGGCTTCTACCCTCCAAAACACTTGATTCAGAGGTTGAATCACCTGTGCAGCAGCTCCTCAAGCTCTGCAGAAGCCTGTTAATCACCTGCTGATTGAAATCGGGTGAGTTGAAGCAGAGTTAAATGTAAAACCTGCTGGATACCAGCCCTCCAGGACCAGGACTGGGCACCCCTTCTTTTGAGCAACCTTGGTGAGCCTCACCTTTAGTGGAACAGCTACCTGATGACGTACCTGTTGTCCACAAAGGGCCACGATCACTACTGCAGACTAATGCTCCTACCATGAAAATGTCCCGCCACAAACTGTTTACAAAAAGATCAAGTACAATATGAAACAGTTCTTGTTTAGTCATCCAACATTTGGTAGATTTTGGAAGACTTTTAAATTTTCTTGTTAAAATTTTGACTTTAGAGGTTTGCTTAATGGAACTTTGAAATTCCGACTTCCGAACACAAATAGAAAGCAGCATAAATTCCTGCTTACTTCAGGACTATTTCCCATTCTCTTAGAAGGTATTTTCAGCTCTGCCCACGGGGTTAATAAGTATGCAGGAACGGACCGGAAATTCAGCAGCCAGGGTTTTATAATGAAAGCACAGCTTTACACGTGCCTCTTTATTTTCTCAGGTAGGTTCTGTTCCACATGAAGCCCAACATGATTATTGATCGTTGACTGTCCTGGTGGATTCATGAGCCAATCTCACCTGTTCTGTAAAGAATCTCATGTATCCAAGACATGCCAAAAAGATCAACTGGACTTCTTTTCTTGCAGCTTGAAGATGTTTTATCTTTCATGCAAAAGTAGCTTCCTCGTTCTGACTGGTTTGGTGTTCCAGACTTAAAAGGCGTTTTACAACAATCCCAGCAATAGATTCATTAAAGTCACAAAAGTGGGTTACCAACTTGAGCAGTCCTGCTGTGATTTTGTTTTTATAAATATCTTCTATACATTCATTCTGTGTCTCATTTGAACTTGTACTTCTTGTTTTTTTAAACACATAAAAAAGTTGTTCCTTACCTTATTAGCTAACGTTTCAGCTACTTCCTGTAGCCATCATCAGAGCTGTGACGATGTTGGCGGCGTCACTTCCTTTTCCGTTTATCTGCGGGCAGCAGAGGACGTTTTCACCCTCTGTCTGGAGTCATAAATGAAATACCATGCAAACTCTGCAGTAAAACATACGTAGGAGAAACCTGACGCCAATGTAACACACGAACAACATAGAAAAGAGTGTGAGAAGGAAACAAACCGAAGACACACAAGAGCAGCAAAACAAGAAGCAGAAATTCAGCTGTTGCAGACCACTGCACAAGGGAAAACCATATAATAGAGTGGGACAAAACAAGGATCATAAACACAGAACAACAGAAATACAAATGATTGATTAAGGAAGCCATAGAAATAAGGAGACGTGGACACGGAACCATGAACAGAGACGAGGGGGTCTACATGTTAGATCACGCATGGGACTGTGTCATCGACGAGGACGGCACGGGCTCATCATCACAGCTCTGTGGCTGCAGGAAGTAGCTGAAACGTTTGCTAATAAGGAAAAGAGCTACTTCTCTTTGCTGAAATACAAGAAAAACAAGTTGTTTTTATAAAGCTTTGAATTTCTAACCAATGGTCAGATCCATAGAAGCCTTTTAAAATGAAAAGTAAAATGTCTTCAAGCAAAAAGATAGGCGCAGTAGCCATCTTTCTAAAATACTGTCAAGGTTTTTCAGTGTAAAAAAACAACAACATGAAACTTTAGTTGCATGGGCCGTGCTGCGCAGTGAAAAGGAGGCTTTTAATGAGATAACAAACTAAGTTCTGCTGCTAGTTTAAATTTGGAAACCAAAGCATTGCATCTGTCAGTGATAACACTGCACATCCATTTTTCTGAACCAATCATCTGATGCAAAGTTGACTCAAATTAGGTTCATTTACTAATTATTCAGCGTTTGCTTTGCGGGCCGTCTGCAGCAGATGGGCCCCTAACTCACATTTGGGAGTAATTCACTCGATGACATTACACCAGGCGGGCTCAATCAATCACAGAAAAGTGATATGAAGTTTTTAATCACCCGACTCTGTCAAAACAACCGACTGATCAAGAGATTCTGCCAATGCACCATTTGAATGTGCAGCTCCACACAGCTGCCTGGCTTGCTTGGCCCCACCTGGCCCATCTGTAGTCCCAGTTAACTGACTGGCGGTCTCACACGGATCAAAGACGTGGGGACGGGGAGTGCTGTCAGTCAGCCCACGGCTGCAAACTTCTCCCGGCTTCCCCTGACAGACGCTTGTCACGCCTCTGATCTTCTGTCTGCCTGCTGGCTGAAGGGTTGGTGCAGGTTCTGGGTGGTGGAAGTGGATACTGAGGCTTGTTAAGGAAACTTGTTTGCAGACGTTGGATGGAACGTTTCTCCAGAAATTCATCCAACCATTCTCAGCCTGAGGTGAATACATCAACACAAAGTTGATCATTGCATTGAAAAATGAAATAAACATTAAACAAAACTGTGCACTAGAAATCAGCAAAATATTTTAACTGCTTTCATAACCTGTCTGCTGCTGTCTGTCCTGGGACTGGGAGATCGGGGTCGGGTCATCCCAAAGACTATCTAATGCCTCCCTGCTTGACACTCAAACCCCCGCTCCCCAAGGGGAAGGGTCAAACGCGGGGCTGAATTTCAACAGTGTGATGACTAATGGGACTTTAAAGCTCTGAAAATTTTAAGTTTAGCATCAACTAGAGGTTCACATATGACATCATCAGAGACTTGCCAGAGGCTTGAGGGGACTAAAAAACTCCCAAATCAGTTTACATCTCCACTAAACACACATGCAGGGACCGTTTGTGTTTGTTGCTTGTGATGAAGACGCTCCATGGATCATTTTGTAAATTGCTTAAGATAATTTACAGCGAGACAGAGAGCATGCATTTCACTCCAGAGGTAGTTAAAAAAACCGTGACTGACTAATTTGTAATTGGCTTATAATGAACACACGGGGAACAGCAGGAGCAGCGCAAGAGTGAAAACAGAAGTGCAACGGATGAGTAATTACCCACATTATTATCCTCAGATTTTGAGAAAATGAAAAAGAGGAGAAACCCCAAATAAGGAGTAGCTGAAGAGGGTGTTGCTGTGTTATTTCCAGGACAGGAGTATGCACCGGGTGGTCCAGAGTGAACCTTGTCCTGAGCTAAACTGTCCCGAGTCGGAGCAGGTCGCTTTGAACAGCAGGTGCTGTAAAGTCTGCAGAGGTATTTAGAGTTCTTCACTTCTTTATTGCAACTGCCTGATGAACAATTATAACTGAAAATGCTCATTTTAAGGTTCTATATGACAGAAAAGTGAGTAACATTATGTGGAATCCATGATTGGAAAAAGGTGGTAATTTGAGGGATTTTGTTTTGATCTAAATGCATTAAAGCAGCAATATGTTTATTTTGGCCATCCTTTATTTGGGAAATGTTATCGCAGAGCTGGAGGAAGAGGAGGCAGAAATCACAAACGTTTTTTTCTTTTCATGCACTTTAGTAAAACACGTTTGTGAAGAATAGTACGCACACGACAAAGTAAAATCATATTGAATGCATGCTTACCTTTGAGAGTTATAGAGAAAAACAAACAGATGTATCGTAACTTTTTCACATTTCTCCTCCTCCTCCCTTCTTTGCGTCTCAATCTTTTTCTCCCGCAGGTCACGACTTCTGCTCAGAGGGCCACGGCTGTGTGGAGCACTCTGACTGTGTGAATCTGGAGGCAGGAGACTGCTGTGTTTGTAAAGATGGCTTCCGACCACTGCGAGACGATAACGCCTACTGTGAAGGTACAGCACGACTCCTAATTACAAACCCCAGCTGCTCAATGAAGTTAGTTTGTCCTGCAGAAGAAGGCCCGTGTATTCCTTCTTTTGCCTTTTATCTTTGCTTTGTGAATATTGCGCCAAGGGAGGTCAAAAGGGGGCAAAAGCACGTGCCGTTTTCTGGGAGAACATGGCAGTGGTAAATTAGTGTTTATTTTTGCACTGAAGAATCTGCAGATCAGTCATGGCTCCCTGACTGCTTTGTCTAAGGATCAAGGTAGCACCGCTTCTCCTACATGACAGCAAAACAGGTGTGACATTGATATAAGAACAAGGAAATCTGGAGTACTTGGCTGAAGAGAGTGCCTTAAGTTATGCAGAAATCATGAGCCTTTTAAAGAGACAATGTGTAGTTTTTACCATTAATCCCTGGAAATATCCTACAGTTGAAAATGAACTAAATGATGCACAGTTGTTGAAAAATAAGTGGTGATTTCATAACTATAAAAATCAGGTCTGAAATACATGGGAGTGGGTCTAAAGCCTAACTTATACTTGTGCGTCGGGACGGACGCACGCGACACCATTATCCATCCTTTCGAGGGCTCTCCGACAGGCTCTCAAGGACGGACGGAGTCAACCTCCTTTTTCTAAACATCCATCCATTGAGACAACAAATGCAAGCTTGCGTCAACAGCGCCGCCATTGCGCACTCAAAAACATAAAGAGGGCTGAGGATGTCTAGCGGCAGACACGGAACAGCTTGAAGAATACCTTGTGGAAAAACTCTAAAAGTATTAATGTTTTATTCACCCGTGACTGCAGGAGTGAAAAGATATGCAGCGAGAGTTTTATTCTTGGATGGAAAGGATGGGAAATGTGGGTTTAGAGGTGGAGAGCGCATGAAGAGGTGGAGGAGGGTGAGTGACAAATTTGTTCATGTAAAAAATTCTCTTAAATACAAAAAAAAAAAAACACACACACAATATAAACACACTCTCTTGGACCGGATACATGACAGGATACCACAGAACAGCGCTACGCCCTCTGTTGTCCTGGCCAGGAATTGCTTTGCCACAATCCCCAGGGGACGGTGAAGTCTGAGGGCAAATTGTCTCCATCCGTGCGTGCGTGTCTGTCCCTCATGGAGCTGACGGAGAAGTATAAATTAGGCTTTAGTCTCTGGGTGACGCCATGTTAGACGCCATGCTTCCTTCCACGGGAGCCTGTGAGGACAAAACACATTTACTGATTTGTAACAAAGTTACCAATCTTTCACCATTCATAAACGTTGTTGTTTTACACATTTACCACTTCACTCGTTGCCAGTGATTAAAGGGATGGTGGGCTTGTCTTTTTGCTGGAGGTTTCCCTCCTGGGAATTTTTGACCCTAATAGCCATCTTAAGGTCTTAGGCCCTGTCCACACGTAGCCGGGGGATCTGCCAAAACATAGATATTTTTCTACGTTTTGGCCTGTAATCCACACGAAAACTGATCTTTTTAAAAACTCCGGCCAAAGTGAAGATCTGCGTTTTCTCCGTTTTGGGTGTCTGCGTGTGGACAGACAAAACCGGAGTTTTAAGGTCCGCAACGTCACTTTCCTCGTCAAAAAAATGCTGACATCACGTGTGCGACCTGTGTTTACAATAGCCGACAGCATGGATGCCCTCAGAGCTGCGCTCGCTTTATCAATTGTCCAAGCGTTTTTTGCTTGTTTGTTTTTGCAAGCGGAATTACTGCTCCTTGCGGAAGACCACAGACGAAGGACAAGGTTAAGAACGGGGGAAGTACTGCCACCTACAGGTCTGGCATGTCCTTAACAACGTATTTATCCGGGTACGTGTGGACAGAGTTTTTTTTTAAAACGAGGTGGTGTGGATGCAAGTTTTTGGAGGGGCGGATATTCGTTTTTTTTTTAAAACCCGGCTACGTGTGGACTAGGCCTTACTCAAACACATAAATACTGGTTGCCTGCAATGATTTAGGTATGAATCGTCCCCTCTCACCAGGGAAGAACACACCGTCACTATAAGAAAAATCACCTGAGGTTTTAATTTTAAGAAAACAATTCAATATTTCAGTGGAATCAAAAACGGTTCTCTTTTATTCCCGCAGTGGGTCGTGTCTTTACAGACCGTAGATGTTTTCTCCTATTGCTTTGTGCTTCCTGCAATTCATTCTGCAGTTCTACATAAACAGACTCATTTATTTTAAGATATCGCAGCAAGCAACTAGAACACTGTTAAAATACATTAGCCAGCTGAAACCCACCCTCCACTATAAACAAGCAGGTTATTTGAATCTTCTCAGACTTAAAACTGACAGTTCCTGAGCTGAACTTCTCGATGCATCATTAAAAAATAATAACTTTATCATCACGCTTTCCTGCAGTAAGAATGTAGTAACTGCTAGCCCTTGTGTATCCCCGGCATTAATGAGCAAACATGGCATCAAAGTAATCCCGCTCCTTCTGTATTTGACCCTGACAGCTGCCCTATCGATATACAGTCTTCTTGATCTTCTCCTTTCAAGTGTGTGGCGTTATGGAGCATCTGTTTGTGAGAACGTGTCTCAGCCTATTTTGTTACTTTCAGTCCAGACACTTCCTGTCAGATAAACTCTATCAGCTTCATCGAGATGAGACTTGAGCATTCATCAGGCGGCGGGGCTTTTAGTTAATGTCACACGGATGCTTACTATCAGAATAATGATCCACAGCTTGAGCACATCTCACATTAATTTGCCGATGTGAGCATTTGTTTAGATAATTAGCTCAAGCGGATCTGCACGCTAACTAAGATTTGATTTAAGGTGGGACCACGTACATCTGTGTGTTTCAGGATTGACCAGCTGGCAAATGAAAGGATTGTTTATCCGATTATTGTGTGAATTTGGAGTCATTAGAAACAAATTTGCAGGGATTAACCATAATCACATTTTTCATATTTTTTCAACAGAACATGTTTTTATTCCCAAACATTCCTATTGCATCTTCATTTACTGACCAAAGTCAGTTTAGCTTCCAGAATAGATGAGGACAAAACTGCAGGTGTTGGACGCGACTCTCAGTACAGAACACTTCTGGTGCCACGTTAGGGTGTAACACACTTTTAGATTGAATACAAAAAGGTCATACTGAAAGTCAGCCCACAGCAGTTGTTACTGACCCAGTGACACCCAGCAGATCAACTCTGGGTCAGAGGTGACTTCTGAACGGATCCCGCATGTTTGATTGTGGAAAGATTAAGAGAAGTGGCTGGAAACGGAAGCTCCTCAGTGTGGTGCATCGACATATATACGATGTGTGGTGCAGGCAGTCCATCAAACCTAATTTACGAAGCGTTTTCATACGAGTGCAGCTCAGAACGTTGTACAAGATTAAAACATTACCCCACACCTCCCCCATAGGTTAAAAATCATTGGTTAAAATGCAAAATCCCTTTTATACCTCCTTCTCCTTACCCCCAATCCCCCCCCACCCCACCACACACACACACACACACACACTCACACTCACACACACACACACACACACACACACACACACACACACACACACACACACACACACACACACTCACACACACACACACACACACACACACACACACACACACACACACACACACACACACACACACACACACACACACACACAGCACCACTCCAAACACAACCATCTCTGTTCATAATTTTAGCCTATTTATTGGAGGTTTCAACTACCAATGTGGAGGTTAAAAGTAGAGGGTATTTGTAACCTCCCCCTTGCCAGATGGTTTGTTCTAACGTTCCCCTTGGGCGGCAAATACGAAAATTCACAGTCAGAATGCATGAGAAACAAACGCTTGATCACAGTGAGAGTAACGTTTTAGGTAGCAAAAGTGTTAAGGTTAGGGTGAGGGTGAGGAGAAGGTTATAAATAGTGAAACGTTAAGGTTTAGGTGCGGTTAAATGAGCTTGTTCTGTGCCACATCAGCAGATATCCCATCACGTCAGTTTTACGCTGCATTGGGATCTGCAGTCAGAAAAGGGGAAAACCCTTTTCGCACATAAGTGATGAAAAAGGGCACTTTTGGCATCAGGGGTCTGACGCGGAGGGTGGCTGATCAAGCGTTTGTTTTTGAAGCGCTGGGAGTGAGAATGTGTTGTTTGTTCATACGGCCGACAAAATTACTCTGGGGTTTGTAAAGCTTGCTTCAAATATAACAAGCCACTCTTGGCTTTATTTGTACTGAGCAACAATCCTGGTTTTTGCTCCTGGGACTATTCAGGTAGTTTCAGGCGCAAAACAACCACCACACCTCATGCAAACCTACATTTTGACCCCTATCAGACAAGTTCTGGTAATCCTGTCTGATGACTCTGCAATGCAACGTCTGTATCTGGGGGACGTGGTTCCCATCAGTAATTACTTAGCACGACTTGAATAGATTTGGCCTGCTTGGATGGCATTTCCATCAGTAATTGGTGACAGGTTGCCGGCTCAATACCTGCTTTAATATGGTTCTGTGCATACTGAGCCGGGCCAAAAATGTGACATCAGCAAATGACAGTCACTAACTGTCTAGGGCAGGGGTCACCAACCTTTGTGAAGCTGAGATCTTCGTCACGGGTACTGAGCCATATGAAGGGCTACCAGGTTGATACTAACGTGACCTTCAAACTAGAATAGATCAGATTTAAACTAAGCTTCATGTATAATAAACATATTAAAATTTTTAGAATAGAATAGAGTAGAATAGAATAGAAGAAGAAGAAGAAGAAGAAGAAGAAGAAGAAGAAGAAGAAGATGTTTTCTATAGCGCCCCTAACGATAAAGATCACGAGGCTCTTCACAAAAACAAAAAATGTAAAATCTAAAAAAGAATTTAGAAAATGATTAAACATATATTTAAAATGAGTAAAAAATAGACAATTGTGGTTAAAAAATGTAAAGAAAGAGAGAGTGTGAATATGAAAGAGGGAAATCAGTGGATCCTGAGGAAGGTGGAATAAGTAGGGAGAGCAGAACAAGGAGAGGGTGAACAGAATAGAATAGAATAGAATAGACTTTATGAATCCCACAATGGGGAATTCACTTGCTACAGCAGCACATACACTTAGAGAAAAATAAGAAGACAAATAATAAGATTACAGGTAAACTCACAAAGGCAGTAAGCCATTATTGTAACCTTCAACCACTAAAAACAACAAATAAGAAGGAAACTTGTGTTTCCAGATCTATGTACATATGGTATTGCGCAAGTATCGAACACATGCTGAACATTGCATTGATGTAATTGTGTACCAGGATAATGCCAGTACCAGTTAAACTGATGGGTTATATATACACAGAGGGGATGAATGACCCATAGTAGTGTTCTGTTTTATATCTGGGATGTCTCAGTCTGCCACTGAAGGAGCTGTCCATGGTCTCCACAATTTTAAAGAAAGTTGTAGTTTTAAAATCTATATTAAAGCATTTATGAATAAAAAAGCATAATTTGTTTTAATTTTATCTTAGACTCATGTTATGTGGAGGATTGCCTGTGGCTGACTTATGTGGCCCCTGGTGACACTATGGTGCCCGCAGACACCAGGTTGGTGACCCCTTGTATAGGGGGTGGAGTTAATGGGTGCTCCAGAGTTTTCCACATTCAGAGTCTGACAAAAAGCCAGCGACTGAGTCAAGTGTTCAACATCACCACCATGTCCACAATTTTTGTGCTGTGTTGTGTTTTTTGTGACAAACAGATCACCTTGCACTCCCAGATCCAGCTCTCTGCTATGCCAGCCCACTCACTAGAGCCATTTCTCAGCTGCAACAGAAAAACAACCCAGTTCATGTAGAGTTGAGTGGATCTGACCTATGTTAACTAAGGGAAAGGCAGCATTTAATAGCAATTTCTTGTGTAATTTTTCCAAATAATAGTAATTTAGACTACAGACAAGATACTGACTGTTGATACGCATATAAAAGGGCCCTAACTCATCTAACCCAGAACATCCCTTTAGCTTACCTTTATTTACAGATAGCATCAGACGACTGCGCTTTATGGTAAACCAAGCGAATTGCTGCAATAGCAGAAACCTTTACCTTTGTCAAATGTTGCGGTTTGAAGTCTTTCTGAGACTAGCATGACCAAATAAATGCACTTACTGTTTGATTACTATTTGTCACAAGTAAGAAAACCTACTAAAAACCCAAAAAAGGGATTACTTTCTTGAGCCGGTTTGATGTTTGTTTCATTGCCGCCTCATGCTTGACTCCCAAGCGTCTCAAACATTTTCAGCGGTTTGTTGTTCGTAGAAACAAGGACAGAAGAGCCCGTCTCATTACCCGTGTGAAAGTAAGTACAAGCAGACAGACTTGTGTCTCCAACATCAACACTTCAGGCTCAGACTATTCATCTTAAGAGCAGACTGGCTCTCTCTATGAAATTGGATGGCAGTGTTTGTGGTGAGCTTTTGCATCAGAGACTTCACAGAGAAACCTGAAATTGACTCAATTTGCTGATGCTCAAAAACAATTGATTTTTTTTCTTTCTTGTCTGTTTCTGTGACTCCCTTACTTTATAATTGTGTCCGTATCCTGTTTTGAGAATAAAAGAAGACTTTCCAAACCATTGCAAATCCTGCAGGTAGAAAAACCAATGCTTGTGTTCCAGTAATAGATATACCATTTTGTGGCTGCGTAAATTGTGCAGGAAGATGATTGAAATCATCTGCTTTCAATTCCTGATGAGTTTCAACAGAGCGGAGCCTGCAGGATGAGATGAAAAGTCCAACTTGGAGGCAATTCCTCCTTGCGTAGCACACGGGATGGATATTTTAAAACTCACGCGTTTAGAGGCTCTCGACTAAACATCTGTTTTATGTGCAGTCACACCATGTTTGTGGGTTTTAGTCCAAAGCAAACTTCACAAAAAGAAGAGACAGATCCTAGCTCTTTAAAAGATTCCTGGGTCAGAGACAGACTCAAAATAGCTGATGAGATCATTTCTGTGTGAATTTTTCATAGACACAGCAGCAGGGAAATCTCAGGGGAGTACTAGCCCTGCCTTTGTGCGTGAGTGAGTGTGTGTGTTTCTGTGTGTGTGCACATGCATGTGTGTGAATGTGTGAGTGCGTGCGTGCGTACATGCATGTGTGTGTGTGTGTGTGCGCACACGAGCATACATGTGTGTGCGTGTGCTAGCATGTGTGTGTGTGCATGCATGTGTGTGTGCATATGTAAGCTGGCATGTTTTCAAGTGATGAGTTCCCCAACAAAAAAGGCTCCCAGCTTTCCCCCACTCTGTTTTTTCCAAAGCTTCAGGTCAAATTAGTAACTTTGATGCACACACACACACACACACACACACACACACACACACACACACACACACACACACACACACACACACACACACACACACACACACACACACACACATGCGCGCGCACGCACTCACACACACACACACACACACACACATTTTTGTGCAGAATTAAACAGAAAAGTGAGGAACAGCGAAGTGACAGACTGTGTGATTGTTTCCAAATTGAACTATGCGTACGGTTCAACATGTTGAGATAATACCATTATTCATCTCTTATTGTTGCTCTGTTTTGAAATGCCCTACTTTAGAACATCTCTGTCAGAAGGGCTCATAAATAACGTCTGTTTGAATATGCTTAATGCATTCATGTGGAAAATGTGAAATACAAAATGATACTCTGTAAAATAGAAAATATTAGAGAGTCATGGTGTGGAAGGCGGCTTCACTTTGATGCATGGCACATCACAAGGAGTGTTGTTTCTGACATACTTCACTTATCATTTATTTAAAACAAACAACCTCATGATTAATGAGACAACAAGACACAGAGCAGAGCGGTGATTGTATTGTATTTGCTACAAATGGCTTTTCATTATATTATAATAAAAACACACTTTATCTGACTGAATACAAATAAAGACATAAAAACATTATGTACACACTATAATTGAATTTAGATTATTGAAATGTGTCATTTACTCATTTAATCAGCTTATTTGCGGTGGTCTCTAGTAGGAATGAATGACTTGTAAGTTATACTTGGGAAGGGGGCTCAGATGGTGGAGTTGCTTGTGGTAACGGCTAGCTTCTACTAGCCAAGACGTTCTCTGCTGTTTCGTGGACGCTAAACCAACATCAGCCTTCCCCATCATGAGCCAAGATGGGTGAGCCCATGAATGTTAAGTGACAGGGTGAGATCTGTCAAGGTTTTCAAATCCTAGATTTTCACTATTTTCTATCAGAAGCTAATGCAGCAGATGGGCGTAGTAGAGGTTGTATCAACTAGTCGACTAGTCGATTTATCGACTTCACTGCCCTGTAGTGACTTTTTATGCCTGTCTTCGACTAGTCGCTGTCACGTGATAATGACTGACAAGATGCAGTCCTCAGAAAGACAGTAGGTAAGGAGCCCCTGCACGTCTGGAGGCGACGCGCTGTGCCAGAGCGTCGGTACTGACACCCGCCGTAAAACGGACATTTAACGAAATTGTGACATTTACCCTCTTGCAATTTAACCTTCCCCTCACCCCCATCCTAACCTTAACAAGCTTGCGCATGCAAAGCTCTGATTGTTGACGCGCTCCAGACATCTGCGTCCTGAGCATGGCCACAGTAACGTTATCAAATTAGGTGTCACCACCTCAAAAACAAATTTAACACATGATCATTCATGTCGGCTCATTTCCTTTTATGTTTTTTGTCTTTACTTTGTGGCTGATACGTTTCGCTGCTGTGGAGCGGGGCACAGCACCTGTTTTGTCCTCCGGTGACACATCTCACCGGTGCGGCCGGTGCGCAGCGCTCACTTCGCTGTTTTTGCGGTCGGTAGATCTTTTAGAACTGCAGTTCAAAGGTAACTCATAAGGTGAATATATATGAACCCAGGTAGCAGTTTTTCTTTAGGATTGAGAGGAGATGCAGGAAGATAATAAACAGATACAGGACAGAAAAATAGTCAAATAAAAAACAAGTTAGTTTTTGTACCTGGTGGTTGCAACAAACAGACACCATTGAAGGTAATCAGAAGTGAGGAACAGAAAATGAAATAATTATTTTAATGTTTAGAACAGCAGGAACTCCGAGAGGCTTCAGACGCATCAGTGAGTTTGCGGCCGCTGCGCAGGGGGAGAGGACTGAAGCAAGATGCAGAAACTACCGTTGTTAAAAGAGATGTGTAACTTTGAAACTGTGGGCACAATTTTAATTGTCAAAAACTCTAGCGAACCAACCCGCTTCAGGTGTATGACGACATCAACGACTAGTCAAAGTCAACTCGATTTTCCTTACTTGACTGTCGACTTTAAAAAAAATTAAGTCATGCAGCCCCTAGGGTGTAGGGGACTATTATCATGTTCAGCCTGTATGAAAAACTCAGAGTGACTGATTATATTCAGAAAAAAATCATTAAAAATGGTTCTGCGTGAACCTTTAAGGAGGATTTATATGGCGTTTAAAGCGTGCCACAACCCGTGCACGCGCATTGGGTCCACAGCGCGCGTGTGAACGGGAATCGCGAGTGAAAATATACATGGCAGCGCGCGTGTGAACGGGACTCGCGAGCGGAAATATACATGGCGAGAGGTCATTTGTGCACTGAGAGGGAGCAAACTGTGTCTGTGAGCGCGCGTTGACAACGAGCACACGGCAGAGGAAAACGTGCGCGCGCGGCAGCCTCTGTGCGCGCTCGGCAGCCTCTCTGCGCGCTCGGTTTCTGACTCCTGCTCGCTCGGCTGTAAGGGCTTTTGGCACTCTGGAGGCGTGGCCTGTGGCAGATCTTCTCTGTCCTCTGATTGGTTAGTTTACCCCGCACTTTACCCTCTACCTATCTATACAAAAAAGTCTGATATTCAGTAGTTGCTGGCATAGCTCAGCTGGGAGAGCGGGTGACTCTCGCCCCGGGGGATCCAGGTTCGAGTCCGGGCAAGGAAAATGCAGTAGATGTCATGTTAATTTTTTTTTATTTCAGGTATTTTACAGTTGTGACCGTTCAACTGTCATTAAACGTCTGAATGTTTGCTGGGCAGTGTTTTAAAAAGTGCACATAAGCTAGATGGTTTTAACCATATAAAATTACATTTTTTGTGATACTGGAAAAATACATACTATTAGTAAATCTTTACTTTTGTTAAATAAATCAGTTGTTGAACCCCCACTCCTCTGTTTGGTCTCCTTTCTTATTACAGCCCACCACTTCCAGTCTGGGTTGTAACAATCTGCAGACAGATTTCTGAGTATCTCCTCCTTTGGTACACAGATCCTCACTGAGCCATGTACTGTGAACAAATAGTTTCTCCATGATATTATCCAGCAAGGTCCCGTTTTTGTCAAAACAAGGGTGAGGTAATGAAAAAATAGAAATATATTAAATTAACCTTTAAATTATTTATATGCATCATTAAAATAAAATAAAACATGTTTTAAAATATATAAAGTGCACCAAACTTGACTCAGTCCATTCAACAATTCTAAATGGACAATTATGTAACTCATCAATTAATTATTTGAAAGGATAATTTGTCAATTAAATACTGAAAAAAATAAACAATTCATTAATGAGGCAAGAACTTTCTCTCTCTCTCTCTCTCTCTCTCTCTCTCTCTCTCTCTCTCTCTCTCTCTCTCTCTCTCTCTCTCTCTCTCTCTCTCTCTCTCTCTCTCTCTCTCTCTCTGGAAGCCCCACTCTAAGGGAGTTTGCAGTGTATTAGTGAGTCATATATTGTACAACCACAGTCATAAAGTTTTCAATCAGTAGTTTTATTTCAGTATGTATTTTTCCAGTATCACAAAAAAATGTAATTTTATATGGTTAAAACCATCTAGCTTATGTGCACTTTTTAAAACACTGCCCAGCAAACATTCGGACGTTTAATGACAGTTGAACGGTCACAACTGTAAAATACCTGGAATTAAGAAAAATTAACATGACATCTACTGCATTTTCCTTGCCCAGACTCAAACCTGGATCCTCCGGGGTGAGAGTCACCCGCTCTCCCAGCTGAGCTATGCCAGCAACTACTGAATATCAGACTTTTTTATATAGATAGAGGGTAAAGTGCGGGGTAAACTAACCAATCAGAGGACAGAGAAGATCTGCCACAGGCCACGCCTCCAGAGTGCCAAAAGCCCTTACAGCCGAGCGAGCAGGAGTCAGAAACCGAGCGCGCAGAGAGGCTGCCGAGCGCGCACAGAGGCTACCGCGCGCGCACGTTTTCCTCTGCCGTGTGCTCGTTGACAACGCGCGCACGCAGGTTTGTCACTTGTGCACATCCTTGTGCGCTCACAGACACAGTTTGCTCCCTCTCAGTGCACAAATGACCTCTCGCCATGTATATTTCCGCTCGCGAGTCCCGTTCACACGCGCGCTGCCATGTATATTTTCGCTCGCGAGTCCCGTTCACACGCGCGCTGTGGACCCAATGCGCGTGCACGGGTTGTGGCACGCTTTAAACGCCATAGATTCAGTAGATCCCTGTCTCAAAATGTTTGCGAGAGTTCTCATTTCCCTCGTGTGATTGTCAGGCCTTTGCTTCGGTTGTGCTGGAATTTTGACCATGATGATTTCACTTCATAAATGTCCCAGAGCTGCCACGGATGTCTGTAGGACAAACAATAGGAGGAGACGATGGTCTGATACATTTGAATCATTTTCGGCATTGATGACTTAGTGTTAATGTGCACCAGTTACTAAAACCCGAGCTGTCAAATGGTTTGTTACACACAATCACCCTGTTCACACTCAGCTTATTTAGACACCATCAATATGAAATAAATTACATTTCAAGGTGTTGTACTAAAAAAAAAAAAGAAACCATTCCAATTTACATCCAATTACAAACAAATAATTTCCCTCCAGTTATAATCCAGTCTAATTGAGTGGGGTCACATTCAGTGTGTTAGTAATTATAGACTGTCATTTGTGATTTAAGATTGTGTTTCTATGAAGAACATTGGGTTGGGTTCAGTGTTCCACAAAAATAAACAGTCAATGATCAACAAGAGTCTGCTTCTAGACCTGCAGAAAAGGGACAAACAACAATACAACAGGAGCAAGCTATCACCGCGTCAACTTGATGAAGACATATATAATCAGCATTGTTTAACTGAACAATCACACGATAATAAATCACAGTGCATTTAGTGCCAATCAGCCTCAAGACTTGTGTTGAACGTGCCCAAGTCCATACTTATGAGAGCACCACGTGAGCACCTGTGTGTGGACATGCGCTTATTTATGTAAGGTTTATCTATAGGAGCGTCCAATAGAGAGTGTGAGGGGCCACAGATCAGCACAAGGACCCCAAGGAGACTGCGACCAGAAAAGCCCCTGGCCCCCTCGAGAGGTGCAGAGGATCGCCTCGTGGGGCCACAACCAGCAGCCGGCAGAGTCCCGGGAGATACCAGCGGCAAGCCCACTGGCCCGCCCGCAGCCTCCCACTCGCCAACCGGCTGAGCCCGGGACCCAGCAACCCAGGACCCAGGGGCGACCACCCCTGCCGGGGACCCAGCAGAGCCCAGGGACCCAGATCCCACATAGGACATCCAGGTAAGGTTGGGTCCTACCCCTCCTGGACATCCCCCTCTCCTGTGATGGAACAGCAGAGGAGCCAAGGTCTACCCGAGGCTCCTAAGCCCGGGCCAGCACTGCCGCATGTTCCTTTCTTCTTCCCGGCAGCATGCATGTCAGGACCCGACCCCCAAGGCCCCGGCCATATCCCTACATGGGGCCGGCTATCCCCACACCCCGAGCCCCCAGGCCCCCACCCAGACCCGCTCAGGGGCAATGCAGCTGCCAGGCAGCGACCCATGGCCACCGCCAAGACCCCCAAGGGGCCCCACTCACAACCGCCAGTGGTCCACCCCCCGAGGCAACACAAGCACCTCCAGAGGGGGGCAGCAGCCCCCCAGTCCCAGACACCCCAAGTGAACCCACCTCCAGGGAACGTCCGGATAACCTGATCATTTTAAAAGTTTTAAACAAGTTTGGGACCAGCAAAGACAGCTATATTCAAAAGAGTTCAAATGAAGTCAACTGGAATTAATCAGTTTCTTGAAAATGTCTTGCATCTCACCCGAGGAGCTTTGTCAATTCTGACTGGAATATGGAAGGGTTCATTTCATAAACTGCTGATGACAACTGATGCTTAACAAGCAGAAACTGCATAAGAATACCCCTCCTCCCTACTCCCTGAGCAGTCATTGGTGTCGTTAGGCTCTATTGTGTGGGAGTGGTTGTTTTTATTAGATGCAGGAGGGTGTGACCTGGAGTTAAACAGTTTTCGGATTAGGATTAAATATGTTGTAGGTGCTTGAAAGGTAAAACCTGCGTCCTCCTCTGTTTAATGTAGGAGAAACCAAAGAAGTCCAGTTGCTTCATTCGAACCCCTTTGGATTACCATGACCTGGATGACTGAGAATCTTCACCAGCATATCTTACAGTTTTACAAATATTTAAATGTTTAAAAGATTTTAAAGGTGTTCAGTTTAATTCAGTTCTTTACTGCTGGATGTTACAAACCCAAAACTTTTAAAAATATTTATATATTTTTAACCTGTATTTAACCAAATGAGTCGATTGAGAATGCATTCAACAGCATACACTGACGATCTGGCGAAGAGGCAGCAGCAACAGGCACATAGTTAGCTTTACACACTAAAGAAAAACAGATACGATAAAAGCATCCAAGATGAAAATAAGATAAAGCAGGTAGACAAAGGACTGTTCTCATATACAATATGTACAAGCAATCAAAACAAACTGTGAGTCTATAAGTAAATTCCATGAAAATTGAAAATTTCTCCCTGACGGTTTAATTTCATAGTAGTGTGCTAAAACATTTTCACACACAAACATATGGTTCTGGTTCGAACATATAATAATTTACCAGATAAATACAATGTTGTGGCTTACTGATGTGTATTTGAATGTATTTCTGCAACAAACAGAATCCTGGCAAGGACTAGTTAGCCAGGCTTTTGTTGGGTCACTGATTGTTTGTCTTGTCTAATGGATCCTTTTGTTGAAAATAAAACAAACAAAAAAAGAGGTTTGCCTAGAAATTTTTTTTAAACACAAATCTCCTTTTCAATTTGGAAAAATACAGCTTGGATTCAAATTTGATTTTGTTGCTAGCATTGTTCTCTGTTTTTGAAGGGTAAATGTTGCCTAACAACGATGGAACATACAAAGACTTTATTGAAAAACTGACATGGTTTTCCTGGTTAGGTGTAATCAAAAATCTGCAGTAAATGTGAAAGTAGCGACGCACTAATGCATGCTAACCTACAAAGTGTTGTGTGGAATTGGAAAGAAACAGGAATATTGTTGAATTCTGTGATGACTGTAGAAGAAACAGTCTTGGTGCTACCACTGGCACAGGTGGACAGTGTAGGAATCCTCCTGTTGTCTTCCTTTTGGAGGTTTTCCAGACACATCCCACTGGGAAGAGTCCCTGGGGCAGACTCAGAATTTGCTAAAGGGATTATATAATCCCGCTTTACTGGGAGCCCCCAGGAGGATTTGGAAAGTGTCACTGGGGTGGCTGGGTTTCCTTTCTGAATTAGTTATTTCCAGCCATGGATATGCAAAAGAAAGTGAACAGACAGATGGATTCATCACTTTAGTTTTTCTTTTCCTCTTTTTTCATGATGTCCCCGATCATGCGTGTCACAGTCCTCGCTACTGGATTTTGCTTTTGCTCGTGCTCAAATAGCAATAGCAATAAGTTGTTTCTTTACTATTAAATGTAATATCTGATTAAAACAATCAGAACTGCATGTGCAGATTACCAAATGGAGCCATAACTGCATGTGCGTGGTGTCTGAGCACACAGACTGGTGTGCACCGATTGATCTGCCTGCTTCTGTTTATTTTTTTTTTAAATGTCACAAGGTGGCAGCAGGTTAATTTGCACCGACTGAAGAGCGCAGCCCACTCCAAACCTCAATCACTGCCAGGAGGAGCCCCGAACCCCCAAGGCTCCCCACCTGCCAGGGTCCTGCCCCCCCCTGCACTCAGATGAATCACTCTCACATACACAGAGGGACAAACACACACTTCCTGACTGGTTGTGTTTTACCTCTGTGACCCTAGTGAAATGTCACCCAACAAAAATAATCCCTCCATCATCCACGCAGACTCCTCCACTGTAAATAACTGTAACTCAGCGCTGCTCCATCGGCGTCCTTCAGATACCACATGGCAGATTGCCTCTTGGTGCAGATGGAGGTCACAGTTCATCCACTGAATTACTCAGGTTAACTTATTCAATATGAGTTAGCAGAACTGTCTTATCAAACTACTTTATGTTCTTTGTTTCATGCTGGATAGCCACGTTATACAAAGTAACTGTGTGATGCAAAATTCACAGATATGAAGATTTGTACTGTAGAATAAAATATGCTTGAGTTGCTGCATTGCAAGGTTGTTTCTGTAGGATTATTGAGACATTCTGCCAGACTGAGAGTGCTATGATTTGCTGCAGCGGGTGATATTTAAGCTTGTAAACAGGCTCAATCAAACAAATCACTAAATCGGGTGGTTGGTTTAATTGGTGTTCAACCAATCTGAAACTCAACAATCATCCTTTTCTTTCGTGAATGCGTCATTTTTGATAGCAGCAATGAAAAGTCTGACTTAATCTCAGCTCATAATCTTACCATTGCTAAGTGCTAATTAGTAGATCAATACAGTGGTTCCCAACCTTTTTTCATATAGGAAAAGCTTTACTTGTCATTGAACCAGCATCCTGGTACAACAAAAAGTAGTTTCAGTACAACTTTTCCATGATCAGACATACAGCACATAAAACACGTCAACAGGAAAATGGTTGACTGTGGTCATGCAGCCATCACGGCACTCCCATTTTGCAGACAAAGAAACGAGCGAGACGAGGGCAGGGAGGGATGAGGGAGGAAAAAACAAACATGTGCCTTCACTCTGCTGCATACAAGGCACAGAGTTGACTTGCAGGAATAAACACCTCAAACACAAAAACACATTTTAAGACATCACAACATAATGGATCGCGTGGTGGGTGGGAGGATGTGGGGACCTCCATGCATCCCTTCCTTGAGGACCACCTTGCCTGTGGTCATGACCATCCAGGAACCTTGACGCCAACTCCAACCTGCATACACACATTAAAAGTGAATAGTTACAAATGTTTATTTGCAGGAGATAAACAGCAGTTGATGGCTTTTGAACATATTCTCCTTGTTTCAATCTACAGGGTGTGTTACTGGGATTTTATAAATGAAATTTTGAAAAGTTTCAGTTCGGAACCTCACAACCGCTGCATGACAAAATTTTGATGACCCCAGCAATACCTAGTCAGCTCCTTAAGGAGGTTGTAGATTCCAGGTTGGGAACCACTGGATAAATAGGTGTGGAAGTGTTTACTTCAAAACTTTTACTTTCATATGGTAATTAAATCTATATCATCCTGTCCTTGTTTACTGTTACCAAATACGTAAAAATTCAGATCCTTAAGGTAGCATGCTTTATGGAACCCAGAATACTGTCGTTAAAATGCAACCAAACCAAATATAAAGAGAAAGAATATGGTTACACAGCTTGGTGAGATGCTAACATCAGCGTTTCAAAGACCTCTGATTGTCTTTTCTGCTTCTCCTTTTTTGATTGTTTGGACCTCCAGCCACACAATAGCAAGTGACGGATGATGATGATGCTCCACTGATTGAAACACATTAATGACAAAAATGATTGAAACTATAACCTTCTGCTGGTAAATAAAACTGCATGGACGAGGTGATTCACGCTGCTAAATCATGTTTAACACACACACACACACACACACACACACACACACACACACACACACACACACACACACACACACACACACACACACACACTTCAAAGAAGATGTCTGACAGTACGTGGTTGCTTCAAATATCCACAAGTATCCTCAGGAGCTGGATGGTACTCCAGCTTTATGAGGAAGTCATCTTGAGTTTTTGAATGTTGGGCATTGTTAGAATTTTCTGGTGGTGACAAGAAAACAATGGCTTACATTGTCACGACTTCTTGCAGATTTTACCAAAAAAAAATACACACTCACTCCCTCCATCATTCTATGATTTCATGCTCTTTGTTATGTATCAGCCTGTTCCCAGTGATTGATCCGGTTGGAAGAGTCCTATATTTAGACAACATCTTCACCCACAGAGTGGTTTCTACCTGTTATTTGGATTTTCCACACGTTAGACTCTTTAATCAGCTGCAGCGCAACATTTTTTTGTGTATGATTGACTCAACACTTTTATTGCGACAGAGTAAGCTCTGACCTTTTTAGTTCTGAGCACCGATTAGGCTTTTTTTTCTGACGTTTTTCAAGCATAAATGAAAAAGTATCCCTAAAGACTAGAGAAACTTAAAGGTGTGGAACACTGAAAAAAACAGGTTTGAATGATTATTTCTGATCATAATCAGCCATTGTTAGTTCATGCAGACTGAACATGAAAATTGTCTCCTACACCTATCTCATGCATTATCTTCTGATAGAAAATAGGCGGTGGTATTGTTAACATTCATGGACTCACCCATCCTGAGTCGCGGCAGGGAAGGTTGTTGTTGGTTTAACATCCAGGAAACAGCAGCGAATGTTCCGACTAGTCAAAGCTAACTGTTAGCATTAGCAACTCCACCACACAGCATAATTCATCCATGCTTAAGTTATTTGTGGAGATAAAACCTCAACGAGGCAGAGCAAACTTCATCAGTGGTAGAGTCGTGTTGCTGTTATCCAATCAGAGCTGAGATCTCCAAATATCCGGAAATAAGACCCCAATCCTGTCGTGTTCAGCTCTATTCTACTATTTCCTGAAACAAGTGCATCAGAGCTACTACCCCCAAAGTACAACTTGCAAGGCATTTATTCCTGCTAGAGACCACCACTAGAAAATAAGAAAACAACTCCTGATCAATTGCTCAGTTTCCACTGACCTAACTGAGATTCTAGAATCTAGCACAAGAAACACCCTGCAGCGCCCTCTATCTGCTGATGTTAACATTATAGCTTTCTCATTTGGGGTAAATATGAAGGATTTTTAAATTAATCACGGGATTACGCAGCAATACACAAGTATTGGATCAAAGTTCCAATCACAGCATTACTATTGATCATTGTCGGATAAATATGGCAACACTCAGCTCCTACGGTCTTTATTATTAACGAACACATTCTCACACCCGAAGCGTAGAAAAATGAGGGCTCCCAATGCATCAGGAGGTGACGCGCTGTGTCATTTTTCAATGCTTCGGGTGCATTAACCCACTGTCTACAGTTTTACATCAGCCGTGCAATAATATAGCACCAACTTTTGGCTGGGTCTCAAAGGACCACGTTCACCACAAAGAAGAATGGTCAAGACGAAGCTAGCACCACTTCCAAAATCTCAAATCCAATTTTCTTTAAGATTAAAATAAGATCATCTAATTCAAGTGTTGGAATCAGACTCATAATTGGCAAATAATTCACTTTAAATGTGTTTGAGGCAAAAATGCTTTGGGGCATGCTTGATTGCAAATGCCTGTTAATAAAAAAATATAAATAAATAAATAAATAAATAATGTGAATTTCAAAGGAGTGGTTGGGAAAATGTTTTATTTTCTGCTGAGAGTAAGAAGATGAGATTCATACCAAGCTTTTGTGTGGCTGGTAGAATGAAGCCAGCACTATAGAAGTTGGTTAATTTGGAGAAAACTGAAGGAAAAAAGCTAACTCTGCTCTATCTGCTGCCAGTGACATCTTCATATACGTGCATATCCAAACCATCTGCCTCAATGTAAAACATGATCTAATTACTCACCTCCTGAACAAGAACAAGCTCATCATAACGTCCTCTGACACTGATTTCTGCCCCCCAAACAGAAGACCAGCCTTGGGGATAATTTTCTGGGATAGCCTGGGCAGCTTTTTGCCTCTTTTTCTTCTTTTCTTTTTTTCTGTGACTGCTATAAATTTGGGTTTGAGAGAGCTGGGCACTGAGAATTACCCGAATGCTTTGGCATGTCCTTCTGGCATTTGGTGAAAACAATCTGTTTGAGTTATTCAGCTGGTTTGAGAAGGCATTCACACAATAAATAGATAAAAATATAAAATAAACAATCTAGATGATCATGGAAATGATTCTTCTGGTGGTGAAAATGGCACTGATTTGGGTGTCTATGGATTTTTGTAGAACATCCAAAATATGAAATAAATAAATAAATACATAAATAAAACACCCTGAATATATCATGATATAATATCATATTATCCTAATTTTTGAATGCTTCTACTACCTCAGCTTTAGGAAAACCCACAAAATAAAACCACATGTGCAGCTTAATCAGGAATACTGCTGTGATTCTTTGAACTTTTAAATAAATAAAAAAATAAAAACTACATAAAGTGCTCTGCCTATTTTGACACATCTAACTTTTGCTTAGATGTTTTTTCAGATGTAACTTATAATGACTGCAAACCATATTTGTATTGTATTTGTTTCCCTGTTTTTCACAAGTCTGTGGTTACCATAGTAACCCAACAAGTCCCTGGCTGCAGCTTTAACATTTCTGTTTTATTATCAGTTTGTGCTTCATGTTTGATACAGTTTACACATCAGTGTGGTCACTGGCTGCCTTCACAATTTCCTAAGAAAATCTCAGCGATCTTTTCACAGTTGTTGAAGTTGATCTAGAGAAAGACACTTTTCATTAATACAGCAAGTGGTGTCAAATAGGAGCTGAGTTACATAAATGTGACCATCAGCTGAACATGTGAGTGTAAATGCATCAATGCCACATAGTTTTAATGTGAAAATTCCTTCCTAGAATAAAGAAATGACTTCACGTCACTGTATAATTGTTGTCTGATGGCTTCTTTCATGAATAAATGTGAAGCAAAGAATGATTCAAAGCATTTCTTCCACCTCAGATATGACTATGATTGATTCTGGAATGTAGAAAGGTGAAAAACGAAAAAAACACATCTTTTATCTAGTCATCTATCACTGTGTGGCAACAGATTGACCCCTGGTGCTGTGCTCACAGATAAAAGCCGCCACTGACTCTCCGCCAACCTTTTAGCTTGGCACATCACGTGTGTCCATGTGACAGGCCAATCAAGAAAATGGAGTGTGTTAATAGAGATGGAGATGGTTGCTATCCCCACGTACCTCCTGCTGCACCCCTCATCATCTCACCTCCTAATATATTGTTTTAACAAACGGCTGTCAGCAGGGTCAGGATGGATGAGGATACCTAATAGGCTCTTAATCTAAGTCCTACTATGGACGGCCAATCAGAAAGCAGGAAAGCAGTTGTTCAAGATTTGTGCTGAAGGTTACTGTGGACAGACCGAACGTGCTCTCCTGTTTTCTGGCCCACACAGTGACAGTTAATATCTGTTGCTGCTTCCATCTCCTTATTTCTCTTCCAACACACACACACACACACACACACACACACACACACACACACACACACACACACACACACACACACACACACACACACACACACACACACACACACACACACACACACACACACACACACACACACACACACCATTCACAGCTTTGCACTGACTTTTTCATTTGTTCCTACATTAAATCCACAAGTTTGAACTCCCTTTGCTCATCACACTTTCTGTTTAATCCCCAGACAGTATTTCTGTATAGCTTATTTTGACAGATGTTTAAACTCACCTGCCCTGCTGTTTTTTGTTGACTTCACTCCCCTTTTATTCCTCCTCTTTTTCACATCCTGCATTTTGTTCTCACTTTCAAAGCTAGTGACGGTTTTAATTAAGCCTTATTCATTTAGTGAAGGACACACATACTTCAGTAGGTGTCTGGTTAGTGTCTTACTGCATCATTTATCTGTGAGACTCCTGAATAGCTGGAGACAGCGATTATTGATGAGCCCGTGAAAGAAAATATGAATGCCACAGTTGTTGGCAGGTGTTGGGCTCTTAGCTTGCGGGGCGATGGGTGGTTCTCAATCCAAGGACATGGAAGCAGAGTGAATGCCAATGCAAATCTATTGAAATTCAATTTCAAGTGCTCTTCACAAAAGCATCTGGCACAGAGCATAGTCAGGGGTGAATGTCCTCCTGTGCTCTCAGACACGCTGAATGCTGTGAATGAGTAACAAATTGGTAAAGTCAAGGATTCAAAAACCTAAAGTGCCTAAACCTGACCTATGCTCTCTATGAGTGAAACCTCAGAGCTTATTTTATACATCTGGGTTTATTCAGTTTGACCTGCATTTGCATTGCTTTTAGTTGCATCACATTATCAAGATTATTGTGTTTACCCTGGCAGGGTGATGCATCTTCTGTCTGAGGATTTGGCAAGCAGTTTGGAAGCCAGGAATAGCGGTTGCTACGGCAACATCTAATATGGATCCAAATATGGAATTATGAGTTAGAAGACAAAACAATCTAAGCACAATCTATTAGTAAATGTTCTTAAGTCTGGCCTGATCAAGTTTTAATTACTACGACAAAGAATGCAAACTTACATAAACACAGCTCAGACAGAGCATTGGTTTATAAAACAGAGAGAGTATAAAACAGTGGCAGCTAGATTAAGTAATGACTGTTGAGGATGACTAATGAAAGATGGGAGCTGGTGCACAAAAATAACTCAGTTGCTTAATAAACAGAAATACTCTGACAGGCAGATTCACTAAAAACCTATTGTGCCCTTTATGGGTTGTGTCTCAATTGCATTCAATAAACGTGAGAGAGAGAGAGAGAGAGAGAGAGAGAGAGAGAGAGAGAGAGAGAGAGAGAGAGAGAGAGAGAGAGAGAGAGAGAGAGAGAGAGAGAGAGAGAGAGAGAGAGAGAGAGAGAGAGAGAGAGAGAGAGAGAGAGAGAGAGAGAGAGAGAGAGAGAGAGAGTGTAGGACCTTTGAAGGTGCTGCATCAATACAAGCCATTTACCATTTTAATTCTCGCGGCTATCTGATGCTTCTTAGTGTCAGATTCACAAAAATAGGAATAATTATTTCTGTCTGTAAACAACAAGTTGTAGTTACATTTATTCATCTTTAATGATTTATTTTTCAAAATCTTTTTCAATTTTCTTGCTGTTGTAAATGGCCTCATGATTATTATCTTTAGAGGCGCCATCCATCCATCCATCCATCCATCCATCCATTTTCAGCGGCTTATCCGGAGTCGCGTCATGATGTTCTAAAGGAAATCTTTTCTTGATGGATTTGGTTACCTCTGTTGTGAACTCTGTAAAATGTCTGCGAATTAGCCTGCGATGGGGCTGTGAAGTGCAGTCTGTCTAAATGAAAGCCTTGAGATTCTTCCGACACCAGTCAAATGTGGAAAATATCTACCCTAATATCTACCCTTATTGTGACCTTTGATATATATATATATATATATATATATATATATATATATATATATATATATATATATATATATGTATAAATATATAAGTAGAAGACAAAGTTTATGTGTCATGTTTTGTCCTTTATTGTGCAAAGCTCTTCAGTGAGAAGAGGAGCTAAAGTAGGCCTATATGAGGGGGATTACACTCATACAGCAGAGATTAGAAGTGAGCAATTATTTTTACTCTATGGGATTTATTTACAGCCTGTTGAATATGAAATGTGTTGAGATGAACTCTGCTATACCTGGAAGGCTTCACTTTAAACAGGGTGAAAATGGAGTGTTGTAACCTTAAGAGCTTCATAAGCACCTCTCAAAGACCATCTACATGTCAACGTCAGCTTCCCACTCAAGATAAATAGCTCTTTTTCATTGGTTGTACAGAAGCCACTAGGTGCCCTTTGTGTTGCAGAAACAGTTACACATATTATGCAATTTGCTCAAAATTGAATCGAGCAGTTCAAGTAACGTTGCTCAACTCCTTTTCTCTCCTCTGTCCCGTTTATTCAGATATTGATGAGTGTGCTGAAGGGAAGCACTACTGCAGAGAGAACACCATGTGTGTCAACACCCCTGGTTCCTTCATGTGCATCTGCCACACAGGCTACATCAGGATCGATGACTATTCCTGCACAGGTGGGTTTCTCCTCCTCTGACCTTCTGACAGGCTGGAATCAAGAAGCATTGTTTCATATTTGACCTACATCTTGTGTCTCACTCCTACCCTTTTATATACTGCCTACTTCACTCTAGGTCTGCAATTTGAAGTCACAAGGATAGATAGAAAAAGAGTTTTCATAGCAGCAAGGATACCCCACTATGAAGTATATTGTAAGATGTATGTTGTAGTATGATAGAGTTTGTCCATTTTGGTCAAATCTTAAAAACAAAGTGAAGCAATTTCACAAACATTGTAAGATCTTGTGTGATCAGTCTGCTCTTAGAGTGTGTGTTGTTTAGTGAGTCTCACATGTAGCTCCATATCTGCATATAGCCATAGCTATTTTTTGTTAAGTTTGGCTAATTTGCTATGATGACCATCCAAACCAGGTTGAGCTCCACAGTTAATCAGGCCCAAATAAAGATCCAATGATTACTTTGTAAAGGATGGGTAGTTTACATCTTACTTATGAACCATAAAATGTGAGATTCCATACAAATATGGAATATCAATCTGATGGATCTTTGAATATTTTAACCAGAAGATCAGAACTTTTTATTGCAGGGATTACGTGACACTTCGTATTAACTCAGAGGAAAGAGAAAGAGTCAGGTTTATAATAGTTAAGAAATTTATTTCTACACATTTTAAACAAGACTAACAAACACTCTCTGTACTGATGGACTAAGGTAGAGTGACATGTGAGATGATGGTGTGTGTGTGTGTGTGGAATGTTATTATCAGAACCAGCGGATCCGGAGAAGCATTTAGTTCTGAGTGGGAATGGAAGCCTCCATTAGATCCATAATGTCGAGGTCCTCTTGGACCCTCCTTGGAACCGAAGCCGGTAGAAAAGCAGCGGTGCCGACCAAACTAGTCTTGGAATGCTTCCAGGTCACGACTAGGGATGAGCGAGTACACCACTATCTGCATCTGTATCTGTTCAACCATCTAAATTATCTGTATCTGTACTCGGAGTGGGCGTGGCCTAACCCAGAAGTGGGTGTAGTTTAACCGAACGTGGGTGTGGTTTACATCAATACGTTATTTTAAGTCTGATCAGAAGTTGCTATGTGTATTGTTTATTTGAAAACTTTTTACAGAGCAGCCTCAGAATTGAGATTAAATGTTTTTGATCACAATAGTAAAGGAACTATTACAGAACAAGTTTTTCAATAAAATCAGAATAGCAATATTTAAGTGCATGAATTAAGAGAGAGAGAGAAGAAAAGATATTTTCTATAGAGCCTTTCAAGATAAAAATCACGAGGCGCTTCACAAAAACAAAACATGTAAAATAGAAAAAAAGAATTTAGAAAGTGATTAAAATATATTTCTAATGAGCAAAAAATAGACAATTGTGATTAAAAAATGTAAAGAAAGAGAGAGAGTGAATAGGAAAGAGGGAGTGGATCCTGAGGAAGATATGAGAGAGAGAGAGAGAGAGAGAGAGAGAGAGAGAGAGAGAGAGAGAGAGAGAGAGAGAGAGAGAGAGAGAGAGAGAGGGGGGGGGGGGGACCCGACTGGAGCGGAAGCAGTGACTGACGCAGGAAAAAAAAACACTAAACTACAATATTAACAGCTAAGCTACTGGAATTAAATAATTTTAATACTAGAAGCTTTGCTGGGATTCTGACACAATGCTAATGCTAACTACAGCACAACACACTTGCGGCTAATCCGAGCCTCGACTGCTACAAGGCTGAGACCGCGGTGCTTTTATGACCTATGCCACAGAGCTGCTACGTAGTACTGTTCTTGGATAAGTAGCATCGTTCTCGTTAGCCTTTTGGCTAAAACCGACTCAAAATGAACGTGTTCTATACTTTTGAGCTGAAGATAGCGCTAAACTGACGTTTTTAGACAGAATTTAGAGTTTTCAAAGAAAATGCATCAAAATGCAAAAATAATAACTACACATGTTTACAACACTATTAGACACTCATTTGTACTAGTTATCAGCTAAAAACTTGATTTTGATATGACTTGCTCTTACTGTATACATTTAGTGTCTGATGAGCTACTTTGCTAAAACACAAACACAAAGCAATGTAAAATTGGAAAGGGTGGGACTCAATTAACAAGTGATCTAATTAATCAAAGGCTTTGTAATAAATTAATCTTGATTAATCACATTTTGATTATTCAAGAAATTTGTCCTAAAAGCAATAAAAAGTAAATAGCAAGGCACAGAATCAAACAATAGACACAAACAATATCATTGCAAACTCAAGCTCTTAATTGTATTTCTGAAAAATGCTTTTCAATCGTGTTTCAATTTAAAAAAGGGAAAAAATACATCTAGACAGACAGACAGACAGACAGATAGATGATAGATAGATGATGGATAGATAGATAGATAGATAGATAGATAGATAGATAGATAGATAGATAGATAGATAGATAGATAGATAGATAGATGATAGATAGATAGATAGATAGATAGATGATAGATAGATAGATAGATAGATAGATAGATAGATAGATAGATAGATAGATGATAGATAGATAGATAGATAGATAGATAGATAGATAGATAGATAGATAGATAGATAGATAGATAGATAGATAGATAGATAGATAGATAGATAGATGATAGATAGATAGATAGATAGATAGATAGATAGATAGATAGATAGATAGATAGATAGATAGATAGATAGATAGATAGATAGATGATAGATAGATAGATAGATAGATAGATAGATAGATAGATAGATAGATGATAGATAGATAGATAGATAGATAGATAGATAGATGATAGATAGATAGATAGATAGATAGATAGATAGATAGATAGATAGATAGATAGATAGATAGATAGATAGATAGATAGATAGATAGATAGATAGATAGATAGATAGATAGATAGATAGATAGATAGATAGATAGATAGATAGATAGATAGATATATAGATAGATAGATAGATAGATAGATAGATAGATAGATGGATGACGTGGGGGTTTATCACTCTGGACGTTTTTGAACCATGCAGGACATGGTTCCTCATGTGCTTCACATTTGTATCTATGTAAGAGTGGGTTTTGTAGTGACCTCTGATATTTACACACCATACATATTTTACTTATTTTTATTGTGACAAGTTTGTAGAAGTAATTTAAAAAGAAACATCAATGTTTCTGCAAAATGCAAACCATTTCCTACCCTGAGGTTTAAGCAGTCCCTCTGCTCAGAGAAATATAATAACCCAGCAGAATTGTTTAGAAAATATCAGAACATTTTTAGAGCGTTTTGGTTCAGAGAAACACATTGGGATGTTGGTGAACGTTGCAGCTGCAGCTTTTGTCCCAGTTTTTTGTTGGACTACAGAGATACAGTATTAGGCAGCTTTGGCTTGCTTTTAGCCTCCCTGGTGTCCGTTTAGTAAAACCAAAAGTGGAACGAATCTCTTTGCTTAATCTAAAAGCTAAAATGTCTCCTCAGCCCTCATTAGTTTCTACAGGAGCAGTTCAGCACTAACTCAAACAAATCAGCCGTGTTCACACAAACAACACAACAGTAGCTTTTGTTCCAGTAAAATAGAAAAAGTTATTCCCTCTTTCACAAAACAGTTGAGATGTGTCCAGAAAGAAAAGTATCTTTTTCAGTTGTGTGGATTTTCAAAAATCACCAATCAAACTCTCCATCTCTCACAACCATGCCAGCTTATGTGAATGAAGTTGGGATTGCAGAACTCAAGACGCCATGGAGGGTAACACATTGGCACTGACACTGAGTGCTGCACATAAAATATGTGTGTGAGATTTAGAGATTTAATCCCATGACTAGCAGGTTGCATCACTGTTGTCTATCATTGCAACACACTATTGATCCGTCAGGCTAGTTTACTCACATTATAATGAGCCAGCTCTGTCCTTACCTCACTTAGTGTCTCAGAGGAATAGGTGGCTGGTTGGCCTCAACCTCTCCATGTTGCTGTAGTCCTTTCAAAAATCACACTCGAATGGTCCATTAGTGTCTGGAAAGCCCTACCCCTTCACCTGCGCTTTACATGCAGAAAGAATTGGAACACTCCTTCCTCACAATATGAACAATCAAACCGGTCAGTAAGAGATGAGATTCACCTCAGAGTCCACGTACTTCAGCTGCTGCAGCTATTAACAAATACATTAAATCTTTTTCTCAGTGTATTGTTATAAAAATACACCAAATCACACACCAGGAGACACTTTCATTTGATTGTTTTTCAACAAAGAAACCTTTTAGGATACCAGTGCAGTCATTTAATATCAAAGTAGGGGATGAAATGTGGAGGCTGTGAAAAATACTGTGTTCCAACAGTGATATTTAGTTAGACTGGAATACCTGCAGGAACATGCTGTAAACATTTGGCATCATTTACACATCATCTCCCTTTTCTTGTCACATGCCAGATGGCATCTGTTTAGACACACACTCTGTGAATCTGTCGTCTTACGATCAGACATCAGCTGTTCATTTCATGTATTTGTAGGGATGAATGTCAGAGTTTGCTTTGCTTCTGATGGCGTTGCTCTTATTACTAGCTCAACATCAAAACAAAGAGCACACACACACACCTACAAACACACACACACACACACACACACACACACACACACACACACACACACACACACACACATACACACACACACACACACACACACACACCAGGCTTACTGCTTCATTCAATTATGCAACACATGTGGCTGTAAGAGAAAACGCTGAGTAAAGATAATGTGCGGATTTCAAAGATGAATGTTTTAGCCTTATTAATTTGCCCAATTTCAAGATATTTAAACAAGAATTATTTATTTTTTGGTTAGGATTTAAGCCTTCACCTTAATTTAAATCCTCCATTAACTTCAGGTCTCTGATATGACAAAATGTCCATTTGTGTGTGTGTGTGTGTGGGTGGGGGGGGGGGGGGGGGGGGGGGAGCTGCCAAGAACCTGAAACACAGCAAACCTGCAAGTGGAGGCAGCAGGCTCCTTTGTTACTGATCAACCTAATAAGCGTGTTTGGAAAACTCTCCGCCTTTGTTCTCAGGTTGGGTTGTAGATGATTGCGGTTGTTGATCTATGCTGATCGTGGAAGCTTTCATCACTAAATGTTGAGCTTCTCTCACAGCCATGTTAGCACTTTGCCGCAAAACAAAATGAGAAAAGAGTGGAAGCAACATTTATCTCTGAGATGACTAGACACACAGAGAAAATTTGCATCAGCTTTGTATAAATGATGAAACAAAACTGTTGCTAAGCAATGTTTCAATACCAGGAATGCGTGTGTCATGTGTACATCAAAGATAGTTTGTGTTGTGTTGCATAAGTATGTTTGTTTTGGATCATTTAATCTTTAGTTGCCCTATGCAGACATACAGGCATACATATTTGAAGTGTGAGCTGCAGACGTGTGTGCTTGTGAATGTCCAAACACAGAGCGCTATGATTGGCCCAGCTTCAAGTTAGCCAAGTCAATGGTAGACATGCTGAGGCTACAATGGGGCGTGGCTAGACGGAGCTGCAGAGCAAAATCTTTTGCTACTGCTATGGTTTGTCTAGATTTCTAGGCTACCTCTGGTCTGCTACCAGTGAATTTTAAGCTAACATGTATCAAATGCTTAGAAAACATTCCTCCTCAGGTGGTGCTGGAGATGTTAATCAAATTTTAGTAAATGGCCTGTATTTGATATAGTACCGTAGAGTCCTAGAACCCCCCAAAGCGCGTTACAACACAATCAGTCATTCACCCAGTCGCACCCACATTCACACGCTGGTGGGAATGAGCTACGATGTAGCCACAGCTGCCCTGGGGCGCACTGACAGAGGCGAGGCTGACGAGCACTGGCGCCACCGGTCCCTCTGAACACTGCCAGCAGGCAAGGGGGGGTAATTGTCTCGCCAAAGGACACAACGACAGCGACGGACTGAGCAAAGCTCGAACCTGCAACCTTCCGATTACGGGGCGAGCACTTAACTCCTGTTCCACTGTCGCCCCATAGCGAAAGAATGAAGCTCAACAGGGAATTCTGTTCAAAACTGAAGGTAAACTTATAACTTAAATAGGATTGTTTTCACTTTTGCCTCACTGTTGAGTCTGGAAAAGCTGTACACGACGAGAACCAAGTGCTGGAGAGGAAAGTCAGAGAGATGCAAAACCAGAGAAAGATGTTTGTTTTGCCTTAAAATCTGATTTTGTCTTTTTAAGAAGTGGTGCTTAAAACAGATTCTTTAGAGTTGAATTGCTGAGAAATATCCGAGTGAGTAATCCTGGCATGATGCAGCATCGCTGTCCTTCGTCGCGATCGTCACAATGTCACTCCTCTCCGCCGAGCAGAGATACCTCGTTCCTCAGCAGTTGTTTGCAGCTTGTGAAACACAATACTAAGTAGCTCCCTGTGTGAATCATCTCTGCAGAGGGGGAGGCATGCTGTGTTCCCTCTGTGCCTGTAATTAAAAAAGCAATTTGCACCCATGCAGCCTCACTCAGTGGCAGCGGAGTGAAGGAACTGTGTTCAATGCTGGAGGATTTAGGCCCGCAGCCTTCCTGCAGTGCCATTTGGAGTCTGAATTAAAGCTGTAAAAACTCTACAACCTGACAAACATAGAATAAAATCTCACATTTTTCCTACTCTATCTACCCATTCTGCGGAGGTTCTCCTCACTGATCTAACTGGAATATTGGGGACAGTAACTTTTCACTCTTTCTCAGAACAAACCTCTACAAAGCAAAAGATATAATCTCAAAGTAACATGTTTATCAAAGTGTGTGCGTTCACAGCATTTATTTAAAGACTGAATATGTCTCGTTTACCCCCATATTAATTTTAAGCCATGCCTGTGCCTCGTGTGATTTTGCTCGCCTCATTTTCCCGGCTCCTTTGAGCTGTGGGCGACTTTTATTGTTTGATTCATTTGTCGTTCTTCAGCTGCACGTTTCCTCCTCTTAAGTCACAATGAAGATTAATTCACCCAAACGCAAAGGATTAAATCGAGGCACGACACTCTATATGCCATCCTATTAAAAGCGCCTTCGCATCACTCTAGTGAGATACACACTTTTAATAAAAGTATTTTTATGCTTTAACTGAGGATTTTGAGAAAAGTTTATGCCATTACTTGTTTCTCCGACATTGAACGCAACCTCCACCACAGCGGCATCTCACTTCTGAGACAGTATTGTCTAGAAATAGATTACGACTGATGAAATATTCTATATCTACAGTGGCAGACACACTAATGTATGCCTTTCTGTGCAGCGTTGCATCTTCTTCCCAGTCCTTTTGCTGGTAATTGACACTAGAAATAGAAGAAAGCTGAAGTAATAAAACATCTGCTTGTTTTTGAAGAGTCCATCGGGAACACTGATTCCTTTAATTTACCCGGAGAGGAAATATTACCGCAGGAGGAAACACTAAAACACCCCCACCTTCAGGAAGGATCAACACTGTACATTTACATGATATGCGCCCGTCTGTATCATCAGAAATGACTTTTACCAATTAACAGCCTACGAACTCAGCAGAAACAATGGCTCCGGTATCAATAGCCACATTTCCATGTGCATTACAGTGTTGTGTAGGGTCCAGTTACTAAAGTAAAGAGGATTAAGTTGACCCAAGCTCATTTCATGGCTCAGTGTTTATGTGCAGAACGCTATTATACGGCTGATCCGAAGAGTTAAGCCTGGGAGAAACAGCATGGAGCCTCTACTTTGTTCCCCCTCAGCCTGCCAGGGGTTCAACCAGCTCAGACACAAGTCTGTATTTTACATCCGGACCACCTGCAGAAGGGGGAAGTAGCAGGTTCATGTCCCAGCTGGTGGTAGAAATATGTATAATCACATGTCCCAACACCAGCTCTGCGTCTGTCCGACGCTATTTTGATACAGAGGTAACCGCAACTTTCTTAGGTCTCTTTATTGTGTCCAAAGGTGAAGCAGGGGGTTGATCGAAAACATGACACTATTATTTTTCAGCATATTCTCGATAAACACCGTGTTGTTTTGACAATAAGAAGTGCATTCTGGGTTTAAATGTAAAAACAGGCATGTTTCAGTTTATTTCCTATTTTGTCCAAACATAATCCTGTCTGTTCGAGCATCACCGTGGTTTTCCTGCACCACAGCTGCTGTTAATTTATTGCAAAAGTTACAGAACAGTTTTCACAGTGTAACCTGTACCCTGATGCAAACGGTAAACCCAAGTCAGTGGCTTTTAAAAATCGACCACATGAGAAAGGCTCTTCTGCATGATTTGGCCACAGACATCTTTCGGTAGTAATCCCTGCTGTCACCATTTGCTGTGGCAGAAACAAAAAAGGTTCTCAGGAAGGATTTCAGTAAACTCCAATCAGCAGAATGTGTCTGCTACCACACAGGAAGAGAACGTTTACATGTTCAGAAGTCTTATCAGACACATAAAGACATCAGCGTTTGTCAGTGGAAAGAGAATTTTGATCTGACATCCAGACAAGCACAAAGACATGTTCTGCATTACAATTCTGCTGCACCAGAGGGGTCACTATGCTCTCTGGAAAAAGACGTAGTTTATTCCAACGGGAACATTTTGGTTCAACAGAAACCCCCCAAGTTTATTTTATTTTATTATCTTTTTTTTTGTAACACTGAAACATTTCTTCACTAGAGCAAGGGCATCTATTTTATTTTGAAGATATTAGATGAATGACTATACTATAGTGACTGTGGCCAGTGTCTCAGTGACTTGTGCTTATTGAGCTCATTAAGATTTATTTGGCATATTTTTTGTTTCCTTTTGCTTTTTAAAGCTTCGATTGTTAATGCTTCCCCATTGTATCTTTCCTGCTTGCAGATTTGACACATGCAGCTCCACCACAGCTGTTGATCCAAACCACTGACGTTCTGCTCAGTGGTTCCTCAAATAGAAAATGAGCTGACAGTAAACTTTAGGCTTCTTAATAATGTCTCATAAAACAATGTCTTTTCCAAATCTCTTTCTAACGAACTGTTGAGACTCGACAAATAACCACATTTCCACTGTTTTCCCCAACATGTCTAACTCAACGCCGGTGGAGCAAACAAGGCCTTTTAATGTTAGAGGGAGGTTAGAATTTCTTACGCTAACACTTTGTTTAAAGACAGAACAAATCAAGTGCCAAGTTCATGCTGATCAGATGCACCAGAACACCTTTTTCTGTGATGAAACTTGAGCTGTGTCTCACTGATTCACCTGTTCAGTCCAGAGAGAATCCACATGTCCTCGATCCCAAGTCTTGATTGAAGTTGTCAGAAGCGTAGGTCGGCTGATCTGCTGAGTTACATATTGAGTTTCATTCATTGATATTTTAGATTTTTGTACCTGGCATTTTTTTCTAACTATATTATATATTTATATATTTGTTTGAAGAGGAACCGCTTTTACTTATTATTTTTAGAAATGATGACTCTGTTTTTCATGCAAGCTGAAGATGACAATAGTCTTCTATCCCTATTTCCTGCATTAGCTTCTGACAGAAAAAAGACAGAACGACACTCAGTTCAGAAAAGCCTGACAGATCTACATCACACTGACATTAACATTCATGGACTCATCTTGGCTCATCTATCTTGTCTCCAAATCCTGTCATGTTCTGTCACTTTCTTGTCTGGTTGGTTTCTATGTCCTGAAACAGGCACATCTGAGCTTTTTCCCCCCAGATAACAACAAGCAAGGCATTCATTCCTATTAGAGACCACTGCAAATGTATTAAAAATGAAATAAATACCTTTAAGAAAAATGTATACTTCTAACCCCATTAAAATAAAAAATATATAGAGTAAACCAGGGACGTTGACATTTCTCGCAGAGATTTTTTCTTGACATAAACGTTGGCCACTTATATCTTCATCTACACAATCTGACAAATGTTGACCCTCAACTTGCTCCAAGTTGCTAATGTTGGCCCCGCCCATAAAATTTAGGTTTGACCCACCTGCCGATTTATAGAACATGTATGTACATGTATGCAGAGTGTGTAACAGAAGAACCAAAATGTCATCTACATAAAAGCCACAAAAATGGAATAGCTCAAATAAAAAAAATGCTAACATTCAAAAAACAGATTTTTCTTGGTGTTGACATTACAGGGTTGAAGTATAGGCTCTGCACCATCTTGCATCATCTGTAAAAACAGAAAATATTCTACTAAATCTTTCATTTGTGCAGAAAAAAAACATTTAAACAAATGTTTATGTTTATTGAATAAAATAAAGTGTTGCATTTTCTACTATAACTTGCTTTTGGCTCACAAAAAGAGGTGTTCAGGGGCTTTTACAGTGTGCAGTAATTACAGTGATTATTATAATTCATAGTAAAATAAAGTCATTATAGTTTAATTGGTGTTCCTTTTAAATGTCTAAAGAAAATTAGCTTTTAAAGACAAACACCAGCTTGAACAGAGAAGAAATCTGTCTGTTTTTACACACAGGTAATCACACCAGATGACAAACTGACAAAACACTTGTGTTTTCTTTTTTGGAAGGGTGGCATAAACATCATAAGATCCTTGTCCTTTCAGGCGTGTTAAATAAAAGCGAGGTAACGTTGTTTTGATAAGGACAGACGGTGCTTAGACTGGTATTGTTCTGGCAGAAGGTGGAGAAGAAACAAGCTCCGGGAGAAACAGGCAGCTAGGGTAAGAGATCCCCGATGACAGGCTGTACATAATTGATTGTTTATCTGTCTGCAGCCTGAGCAGCAGCAGTCAGTGAGGTAATACCTGCAACACACACACACACACACACACACACACACACACACACACACACACACACACACACACACACACACACACACACACACACACACACACACACACACACACACACTGCAGGGATTGAGTTGGCGATTAAAATGGGAGTGGTTTATTCTGGGATCAGGAGTGTAATAAGTCTAAATACCTAAATAACCAGGTCAGGTTTTATAGTGATAACACACACATGCTGCACCAACACATCTTTCTGTGGTCTTGTTGCCTTCGCTGCTTGTATATTTGACAGAACTGACCTTGAAACAAGGAAAAACAAAAGGACCTGTAATTTGCTGTTTTCTAAATGCTCACAACCAGGCTTTACTCATACTCCAACAGCAGATATGTGTGTGTGTGTGTGTGTGTGTGTGTGTGTGTGTGTGTGTGTGTGTGTGTGTGTGTGTGTGTGTGTAAGAACAAGAGCAGAACAGTGGACCCCCACCCCGCTCCTGTGTGCCCTTCAATCCATCTCACACACACTTGCACACATACATCAAATTCTCGATGAAGGAGCTCACCACAATGTCACTTTCAATTTGGTTGAACCCACGGTCTGTTCAGGAGATGTAATGGCTTGGATGATGGCAGGGAAATGGATGATGCGACTCAGGTGATCGCAACAAGCACTCACATTTCTAATTCTCTCACTCCTCAGATGGCATCCTCCAATCCTCACAACTGTGAGCATTTAGACTCAAATCGTGACAAATCAAGGTGCAAAATGCTTGTGAAACCAGTTTGGCAGAAGAATGATTCAGAGATCTGCTTAATGATTGAACAAAAGGAATACAAATAAAACAAAAAAGGTTCTGTGCCCTGCTGCTGTGTTTGATGTGACCTTCATGTCCTAAACTGAAATAACTGTCTCCTGTTCGGTTTGTCTTCTTCAAGAATTTTATGCTTTCTAAGAGATTGAAGTGGCTGCCTGTCCTTTCAGCAGCTTTGAAATGTTGTCAGCATAAACAGAATGGTAATGTTAGCGTAACTGCTAATTGTTTTTCCAAGTACTGTGGATGAAATGAGATGGGCTTGTCATGACCATGCTTTGCTCTTCATCGTTTTGGGCAAACACAAAAATGCTGAACAGAGAAAAAAAGGCTTCTAATATTTATGCGAGGTTTTGGTGACAGGAGATTTGGAAGAGCATATTAACACATAAAAGGGAACGTTTAGGTGTCTAAACCTTGTTAAAGACAAAAGACAGATGTTTGCATTCAGCAAAAATCTAGTCTGCTATGAAAAGGTCAAACCCAGTCTTCGCACATCTTACTTCCTACCTAGTTTAGTTCAGATATGATGATGATGATGATGATGATGATGATGATGATGATGATGAACACATTCTGAAGTCAAAATAAACAAATACCAGAGAGTTAGACAAATATATATATATATATATATATATACAATATTGTCCATGTATAGCTGTATAGGCTGTATATATACAATAATAAAAACAGATATAGTTTTAATAAATTTATTGCAGCTAACAAACTAATCCACATGTGGGACCGAAAAGAAATATTGACTAAATTATGTTTTTTAAGTCACTGGTTCTCTAGTCTTCATCAGTTATTTCCTTTGTTGTAGTAGGTGTAGTATTTTGCTTGCTGCCACTGGAACAAGGCTCCTGACTAGCGCTGGGCGACATGGCCTGAAATAAATATCACGATATATTGAGGATTTCGCCTTGATAACAATAAATGGACGATAACTACAAGTATGTGCAGAAACAAAAGTTGTTCACTAGATGGGGCTGTCACATGTATTACATCTAGGTGGTGCAACTTCTTAAAGGGACATGGACGTTGCCAACCTACACACACATCTTTTCATGTTTTTATTATAACATTTATTGACATGGGAAACATTATCTCAATAAGAGTCAGAAATTTCGATAATGATACATTTTCCATTTATTGCCCAGCCCCACTCCTGAGACATTAAAATGTTAATTTCATAAGAGAAAATTGCCTAAAACAGCCATTTCTTAGGTAGGATGTGACATCTCCAGTATTTTACAGTTTTTCTCCATATCATAGATTTTTTTTCCTAATCTAAAATGGTCAGAGCTTGCTTGTAGAATGACATCACTGGCTTCAAGGCAGATTGAGTTGATTGGCACTAGCCACACATAAAGGAAGGTGAGACAGGCACATAAAAGGTACAACTGGAGCCTGTACACATAAACATGATCTTTTGAGGTGAAAACAGTTCAGGTTGGTTTCAATGGTTCTAGACACTTTGCTAATGTTTAAACTCACCAGCTGTTTAGATTTCTTGAAAGACATGACATCATTATCATCACTATGAAGCTCGACATTGGTTTGTGAGACATTTGTGGGATACTTCAGGTTAAAGAAATGGTTTTTATTTTATTAAAACTGTGACATTCTTACATTTGCAGGTAAGTTAGGGTACAAGCTAAAGTCCTGTCATTCGAAAACTGAACCTTGTGGAACTCCGGTATTGCAGATTTTATAGGTTTACCGTATCATCCAATGGCAGCTAGCCAACCCGCTACAGTATGCTTTCTAGTGCTCAGCTGCATCATCTTCTTCTGTTGTGTTTCAGACTCTGGCCTTATCATGAGCTGTGATTAGCTGACATCACCATCTAAACACATATTGGTGGCCACTAGTTAGCTGTTGCTGATTGACGTGAATCTCTAAAATCTAAAAGTTGTGGTTTTCTTCTTTTTTGTACGTTTTTCTGGATCAAGGACTTCTTTAGGGGTTCATGAATGAATAAAGAGTCAACAGAACTTGTGGGCAAGGTTTGAAGATCTAGGAATTAAAAATCAAAATAAAAAACTGAACACCAAATGAGACTATCTGTATGACATCTTAATGAAACAGACTTCTGTTGTGTCTTTTGTGTTTAGAGCATGACGAGTGCCTCAGCGGACTGCATAACTGTGATGAGAACGCCTTGTGCTTTAACATGGTTGGAGGCCACAGCTGTTCCTGTAAGCCAGGTTACACAGGCAATGGAACTGTCTGCAAAGGTGAGGCCTTGTCTTTTGGTTTAAAGTCCTATTTATGAGGCTCTTGCTTCATAGTTGCTTTTCCAACCAAATTAGTAGATTTGAGTCCACTAATCGATGGATAATCCTGGTAAATCTTGAATTCTCCTTGTGTGTTTCTGGAAAGTATTCCCAAAGATTATTACTCTATATATGTATATATTTTTTTCACAAATTAAAACAATTATCTCCATTCTTAATTATTCCTCTGTCACCTTCGTTGGTCTTCGAACCTGTGAGTCACAGGGTAAACTTAAATTTAGACACAGTTCACACTCGGCGTTTGTAATAAGCTGCAATTTTATGAAAGAACTAAAAAGCATGAGAGCCTATAATTTTTAAGAAAGCTATAAAAATCTCACTTTTTTTGAAGGTGATGATTTAAGTGGCATGATAACATGATAGTCTACTGTAGCTGCACAAGACAAACTCTCACCAACAAATTGAAAATACAGTGCAGGCAACAGTTAGTACCTAACCACCATAAGTTGAATACTGGTTTAAAAATCATTGAATACAAAAAGGGGGCTCGCTCCAGGGGGAACTAGCTGACAGGCAATTTGTTTGATGTGTTAAACAATAACCTATGTATATGGCATTTAGTGCATAAGGCCCTTTGGGTAAAATTAAAGATCAGAAATATCTCAGTGACCCCTAAACACCATAATGCATCCATTTTAGAAGGCATCATTAAAATGACTATTGCAATCTTCCTCTTTGCCTCCACCTTGAGATCTGACCACTTACATATGCTACACCAAAGAAAACCTTTGTTTGACTTATTTCAATTTTTTTATCTGCACCTTGGTTGCTCTGTGGCTCTGCCACAAACACATCTCACTGCTGCAACATCACAGTGCCTCTCCAAGGCAATACAACTTGTCAGTGCCTCCACCTCACCCAAATGCACCTCGATTTCAATCTTGGTAAAATTCTGTTTTCTGGACCTCTTGGTTGCCATGATTACCCATAAAAGGCCACCAATCAGCTGGCTTACGTGTATGCAGAATATTCTCATAGTGCTTTGCATTGACCATTTATGGCAGAAAGTGGGTGAGTAGGAAGCTGTTAGTTCAAAAACACCCGGGCACATTTCGAGGACAGGCGGGCTTTATAAACCAGGAATTGCATGCAGCCATACATAAACAGTGTTTTACTTGTCTGAAAAAAAACTTGCATAAGTATATTTTCTTTGCAGAGTTTAGGTAGTTTTAGTGACGATTTTATGCAAAGTATTACAAACAAGCCCCCAGCTTTTTCCTAAAATCTCAAAATGATTCTGAATGACAAAGTGTCAGAGAAGAGCAATGGGCCATTCTTTCTTGGATTTCCACTCTTCTGGATTTTATTAAGGCTTCTAAACAACTGTCTTTCTGTTCATGTGCTACTTTTCAGCATTGCCTATTTTGGTAGAGCACTTGCTATGTACAGCCTAGTGGTTGACAATTTTGAGAGCAACAGCAACCATTCATTGTTTCAATCAGAAAGCAATCAAGGGAATGCTTAATCAGATTAGTGTACCTGATTAGATAAATAACTGATTTATTTCTTAAATTAATTATATTTCCACTGAGGAAACTTGTGTGTTAATAATAATGAACTTTTAAAGTCTAATTACTTTTCACTTGATGTCTTGTGATTTTCCAGTAAATACAAATCTGAGTAGCCAAAACCAAAGAGCCAAGGCTGTGCTTTTTCTTTATATATTATAAGGCATTTGCTTCAGGTACTTAAATAAATGTTCTGTATCCTCCAGCAGCCACTGAAGAGCTCTGCGACTAGATTTAATGAGTGCCTCTTTCTGTGTGTTGTTCTATTAGTAATCCGTGCCCTCCCAAGGAAATTGATCTGGCCTTGGCTGAGTAATGGATTACTTCATTAGAAATCTATTAGTGGGGAAGCTGCACTCATTTCACACAATAATTAAAAGACTATTTATTGTGAGAATTGGACATTTGGGACAAAAAAAACTAAGCAGTATTAAAAATAGTTATTTTTATTTTTACTGTTAATTAAAACTTACTACAACTCATTATGTAACTCATTAGAACTCCCTTTGTTTTCAATACTTTTCACTCAATAAATCATGGTTGGATTTGTGTAAATATGACAATTAATTTAATTTAATTCTCTCAACATAAATGACCTTTCTGTGTTTTGGGGATACATTAACAAACAGCCAAGGCACAGATAATGAACATTTTGGAATTAACCTTGCTGTGATGCATTAATCATGTGAAGTAATATTATATAAGCTTGTAATGGATCACATCACCAAATTAGCTCTTATTTCTGCATGCAAATAGTTGTGCTGCTGCTGCTGCTGCTGGTCTAATTACATGGTTAATAATCATTACTCCTGGTAAGTAATGGCTCTTCCCCTCTGGTTTATCTGCAGCGATGTGTGACGGGCTGTGCCAGAATGGGGGGACCTGTGTCTCACCTAACAACTGTGCTTGCCAGCAAGGATTTACAGGGGAGAGGTGTGAGACCGGTAAGAGATGGCTTCAGTTTTACTGCTTCATTTCTCTTTTTCCCCTTACTGTGAAAAAAGTGAATGCACAAGAAAATGTATTAATGTGGTCAAAGTAACAAAATGTTGATGCACTTCTATGTCAAAGAATCTTGTGGCTGTGTCTTTTTATGGAGTTTCAACAAAACTAGTGATGAGTGAAAGCACTTTATATGAATTTCACATTCTTGATCTTGTGTTTGAGGCAATGTGGTCCATTTGCTTCAGACATTAGGACTCAAGCCTGAGAGGCCTATGTCACATTTATGTCCCACAAAGACTTGGCTTAGACTTAAAGTTTGAAACTCTGAACAATCTTATGTAACGAGAATCAAAAGTAAGACAGTCAGATGGACGCAGGCTACTATGAGAGGATAACTAGTTTGCACTGATTCGCTGACACACAAATGCATGGCTACATTGGGGTGGTAAAACATAAAAAAATAATAAGCAGTGAAAAACCTCTTTAAGATGACTTGGTGCTGGAACATGACTTGTGAACACCTCTGGTCTTTGGGTGTTTTAGAGAACAGGTCATCAGTGTAGTGGATTGTAATGTAGATCGATTGACTGGTTCAGGAAGTGGACTGAAGTCAGTGTGTGATGGTCTAGCCTGGGAACAAAGAGAATGTTCTGGAATTAGCCTGGTTACCTGTCTGCTTGTGGAGCTGTTCAATAAATGTTACATGCATGGTGCTTGACGGAAAATCCACGTGAGGATTCTTATTTTCACATAAAACCACAACAACCAGTAAATGTAGAGTTTTCCATTAGTTTTCCCATTTTTACTCATTATTTTTTTTTTATTATTGGTCACTCTGAGTTTTTCATGCAAGCTGAACATGAAAATTGTCTCCCACAACTATTTACTGCATTAGATTCTGATAGAAAATAGGTGAAACTTTTTAATTTGAAAACCCTCACAGATCTACATCACACTGTCACTTAACAATCATGGACTCACCCATCTAGACTCACAATGCGGAAGGCTGTTGTTGATTTAGCATCCAGGAAACAGCAGACAACATCTCGATCAGTAAAGGCTAAACGTTAGCATTAGCAACTCCACCACACGGCACAACTGGGGGCAGCGGTGGCACAGGAGTGAAGTGCTCGCCCCGTAATCGGAAGGTTGCAGGTTCGAGCCCCGCTCAGTCTGTCGCTGTCGTTGTGTCCTTGGGCAAGACACTTAACCCACGTTGCCTGCTGGTGGTGGTCGGAGGGACCGGTGGCGCCAGTGCTCGGCAGCCTCGCCTCTGTCAGTGCGCCCCAGGGCAGCTGTGGCTACATCGTAGCTCATTCCCACCAGTGTGTGAATGTGTGTGTGAATGGGTGAATGACTGGTTGTGTTGTAAAGCGCCTTGGGGGGTCCCAGTACTCTAGAAGGCGCTATATCAAATACAGGCCATTTATCATTTATCATATATAACTCCTTCAGGCTTGTGTTATTTGTGGAAATGAAACATCAGTGTTATAAAACAAACAGAGTTGGTGAAAGAGTCGCAATGCTGTTATCCAATCAGAGGTGAGATGTTTAAAAATCACAAAATAAGACTCCAAATCCTGCTTTCTGAAGCTTGTTGCTCCTCTGGCTGAATTATCCGTCCTGAAACGTGCACCAGAGATTTTTACCCAGAGTACGACTTACAAGGCATTCAGTCCTACTATAAACTGCAAATGTATTAAAAATATGAGTGAATAACCTTATTTAAGCCTATTTGACCTTCTGTTTATTTGTTCCGCAGACACTCACGACAGGTGCGCTGGCATATTTTCTAATGCCCTGATGCAGGATTAGTCCTGCAGTTGGAGCAGAATGAGAGTTATCTCATATCACAGCCTGAATTAATCAGCGTGACATTCTCCTCATACGCTCCATCCCATATCTCCATTACAACTCCTGATGTACAATAACTGATGGGATGCGATAGCTCGACAAAGTAATAAGTCAGCTAGTGTTTATAGTGCAGCCCCTATCACTACTCACTCTCGTTAATGGAAATATGTCAAACATTATCTTGCGATAAGGGTTGGCTGACACAGTGCCTTTTTCTGTTGGGGAACCCACTTTAATCCTCACAGCTCAGCAGACATAATGTGCGTCTGATCCATAGCAGCAACACCTTTCACACAGTCTGTTTCAGAATGTCCTTTAGAGAAGCAAGTGGCCTCGTTAATACAGTCTTCTCAGTGTATGAGTGCGTTTTAATGCAACCTCTCAGATCTCTTATTGGTTCTCCTATTGACTGAGAACTTTCCTTGCTCAAACAGACATTCTTTTTACAGCCAGTCTTAAATTAAATAAATAACGTTAAATAAGAACAGTGTGTGCATGAAAGACTTACCCTTACTGCGCACTGAAAGCATCAGTGGCGTGGAACGTCAGCGAAACGGCACCGCCTCAGATAGAATCCATTATAGTGTATTGTGATGCAGCAATTTCCAGACGCGTCCCAGAAGCAGCACGCCGCGCCGCTAAAGATAAGATCGGGTTCTATTTTATCCGCGAGCCGCTTCTGGGATGCGTCAGTTACCACAGTTAATATTGAGCTATACAGGAAATCACACACGGTTTCAAGGGGAAATCCCTGGTACTTTTCAAAATAAAAGTATTGCAGCAATGCTGTTTGTTATGTATGAAGCTTACATATGATCTAACGGCTTATTTACTCACAGCATTGTTCCAGAAGTGCAGCGGTGGGTATTTCATGGCTTTATTCCAGGTGGTGGAGAGGAACAGCATCACACATCAAACAGCGATGTAAAACGTGATTTCCTTCTTTTTGGTTTAATGGCAAATTGCAATAAAAAAACGTAAACTCTGAAGTCTCGAGGGATCGTTCGATGTCACGAGGGGGTTGGCGGAATTCTCGAGGGATTTTGTGATCTCACGAGTCGAGCGAGGGGCACGGCAGAGAAGCCGTTTCGCTACTGAGACTCTCCCGGTGTGCACTTGAGTGCTGTGATTGTCGCAATTAAACCTTTGTGCTGCCGTTCCGCGCCGCTTTTGCTTCCAGTGTGCAGTAGGCGTCAGCTTTGGTGTAATGACCTCGCCTTCTTTATGTTTTTGGGTAGAGGAGGTTGACTCTTGTTTCTGTGCGATATGTGCAACCATTTAATTGCCTACATCAATAGATCTCTGTTTTCCCATGAAGTTTGTCTTTGGCTTTTTGCACATTAGAATTAAATGGCAAGATAATTGTTTGCATGAATAAACTAAACTTTAGAAAATGAAAGGGTGAAAGCATGATCAGTTCTGCATTCCTTCTTTGGTAGGAACATCAAATACACATGAACATGTCTTGTATGGTGTAGTCCATTCTTTATTGGGCCATGTATGTTTTTGTGTGTGTAAGCACCCTAGAACACACACATAAAACCAACCAAAGTACAACAACAGGTGCATTCACAAAGTCCAGCTGACTTCATCAGAGAATCACATTTCTTTGGGTTTTGTCTGCCAGCTAATGTTGAAGATCTTGCTTTCCAAAAATTAGACAATCAATACTGACTGCAGTTTCTACAGCTGTCCCTAATATAATAATAACAGTTAAATGGCTTTTAGTTTTTAAACTAAGGTAATTTTATGTAAAATGATGGTGCTTCAGGTCTATACGGGTAAAGTTGACTGAGCCATTTCTTTGTTTTTTTATTATTCTAAGATCTGTTTGCTGTGACGGCCATCTTAAATTCCATGCTATCGTTCTTTTTTAAAACACAGAAACGGTTTCGTTACCTGTTTTTTCGCTACGTTATGCTTGCGGCTGCAGACTTCCTCAGGCTGACGCTGATGGTGGCATCACTTCCTTCTCCGTTTATCTGCGGGCAGCAGAGGATGTTGTCGCCCTCTGCTGCCCGCTCTCCCCTCTCCGACGATGCAGTCCCACCACCATCAGTGCAAGTTCACTTCACCACTGACTCCTACAATTCCTCACGTCTGACTCAGCCCTGTGACAACCACTGCCTTGAGGTTCTGTCGTTGTGCTTTTTAAGTCCAGAACCGCTATCAGGGCTCTGTGCAACAAGGCCAAGCCATGTGGCACTGTCCAGGGACTCATCAGTCATTCATTCTGAGACAAGGTGCTCTTCTTTACTGTCTCCTCAGCATGACAGGAGCTCCCGGTGAGGGGTGTGTCTGCTGCAGGAGCTCACAGAAATGCATCGGGGTTAATGTTCTGTTGGATATGCCGCCCTTGTTGCAGGCATGAGGAGGGGGAGGATGACAGAGAGGAAGAGAACAGTGGCTGGGGAGAAAAAGATGGAGATGTTCGTGAGGATTGACAGATGCAAAGTTCAATGAGGGATGGGGAGAAGTAATGAGTTGGAAGGGGTAAAAGGAGGTGAGGTGGAATGGAGGATACAAGATGTTGGAAAAACTGACAGATGCAACGCTGGGATGGGAAAGTCAGTAGGAAGGGGGTGAGTGGTGAGGAGGTAGGGGTTAGTGAGTTTTCCTTCTGCATTCGAATGAGGCTGCTGGAGGAGGAGAAGCTGAACTGGGTGGATGAACATGGAAAAGCTTTCATTGGGTTTGGGCTCCCCACCCGCAGAACCCTGTGAGCTTTTAGAGACCTCCCCAGGGATGCTAACACGTCTGCTGCTGCTCCTGCTGTTGCAGCGGCAGACTGGCGGCCCGTCATGAGCTGCCGAACAAGAGCTCTTCAAGGAGAAGCAGGAGCATGCACTCACAAACACAAACCTAGAAGATGCTCCCAGGCTGTCAGGCTGCCACCTCGTCTCAGATTGTCCTACATTAGCGTGTGCTGGTGCACGTTAGCATCATTCTTTGCCCACGTTTGAATCTGTGTAACTCTATAATACATGTGAAGCAACACTTGTGACGCTGTGTGTGTGTGTGTGTACTTCCTGCCTTGACATTACCATTCAGTGGGGAGGGGGAGGGGACACGTGTGTTGACAGACAGGCAGCAGCTAGAGGAGAACTCATGACACGTCATGAATTATGCAGCTGCAGCCGCACACATCCACTTCAGTCATGGATATGAATGTACGCAGGTCCAGCCTTGTAATGTTTGCCCCCCAACATGCTGCACGGTCACCATGGGAGCCTCAGGCTAGCACTTCACCCCATATTTCTTTAACAAGACATTGGCAAAATGTGCAAACATTACTTTCTCAGTAAGCTGGAGTCCATTTTCTTACAGGAATGGAGAAATAAAAACAAGATGTGCAACTGCATGGAGCTCTCTTAGATTTCTTGGGTTTAGACTTCTGTTGTTTTTTCCTTCCAGACTGCACCATAGAAAGTATTTATTTGATCTTTGTGTATTCCTGCAGAGATACAAAAATATAAAAGGCAGTTTTCTTTGTTGTTTACGTAAAGGCAGCAGACCATTTTATCTTTTATAACATTAATAAAGTGCAGGAGTGACACTGCTCACAAAACAAGCCAAGATATGCTTTCAGGCTTGTTTGTTCACAAATCCACTTTAGATATGTAGACACAAACAGATTTCTATAAGCCGTTCTCTAAAAACCGTACAGTCTGTAAAGCAGCACCCAAGAGAAAACATTAATACCACAGACACTCAAAAACAAATGAAAATGGATCTGAAGTTTAAAGGTTTCAGGTAACTCAAAGAACATGAACTCAGAGTAATTAAATAAACCTGTATGTGAATTTCACAGTTGGCAATGACAGTGTTTTTTAAGGACAACATTCATATTTCATGATTATTTCGTGATTATTGAAATCATCATTTAACACGATTAATCACTGAGTTGGAAAACAGACTCCATTTATTTCTTCTTTTCAGCTAAAAACACATTGGGAGCATCGTGGTGTAGATTGTCAAATTAAGAGCATCAAGTTATGCTTCGACCTCAATCACAGGTCATCTCAGGGGACTAAAGTGGATGACTTTACATCAGCAGGTGACTGGGTTGAGTTGTTTGGTGATGGCTAAATATCACGAGAGTATACTCTATGAAACCAGAATTATATGTTGGACATTGGTTAAATCAGGGGCAGAAAAGAAACTTCTTTAGTCAGATGTTAGTCACTCGAATCCCACAGTGTTGCTATAAAAGCAGAGAAGAGCTGTTACGATTGGAAGAAAATGAGGGGAAAGGGCTTGTTGCTAATGTGACAACATATTTAAAAATGATTGTTTTATGTTGATGAAATGTCTCATAAGTCAAAATCAAACACTGAAATGCCCTAAGCTGTAGACAAAGGAAACCATGAAGTGCAAAACACTAAAAGGAAATACTGTGGCACTTCTGACAGGCTAGATTCATGTGATACTGCATTTACAAGTCGAGGCATGTGCTGGCCAAACTTTAATAGAAGGTTTGCTGACAAGTATGGATGAAGTACAAGTAGCTCATTTATTTTCCCCTCTAAAGTCAGTTGGGAAGGTAGCACATTGTTTCACCTGGTGCTTCTGTTTGACAAATGAATGAGGACATTTCTGCTTTTTTTTACCGGACATGAAGAAAACAGGACATACCGACCTGGTTTAAACTTGTTTCTGTCCAAAAGCAAAGCAGACAAATGACTGGTTTCCAGTAGTTTTCTGACTTCTTAAGCTGTCATACTTTTACTAACGTGCCCTCACATTCTTCAGAGATGCACTTCTGCAGTAATGACACCCTTCCCTGCTCTGTTGCATGGCAACCATTACCTTGGCTCTTTATTTAATTGCTTCTTTATTGTATTTTCAAACATTTTCTCAGAAGTCCTGTGGATTTTTATCTTAGACAAACAACCAGTAAAAATGACACAGGTTTTAGTCCAACTTGAAAAAACCCATTTTTGATTTGTTTTACACGGGCACAAGGTTCTACAGCTCAGATGGAATTGTGTTTTTATAATATTAGACTTCAGCCTTGATTCCTGTTTTGACTTGAGTTTAAATTCTGCAGATTAATCAGTTATCAGTTAGTTATCCATCATAATTAAAACAAACTTTATGGACGATTTATTGAAAACGCTTCGAATCATCATCCGTGACCTTTAAATGTACGGATAAACCATAATATCATTAGGAGGGCGAAAACCTCCTCACCCAAAACTAATCCCACTTAACCCACTGGACAGACTACTCATTTATTTAGTGTTTGCACTGAGCACATCATAAGCTCAGCAGAAAGCATCCCCTTTAACTGAACCATCTGGTGATCTTAACAAAACAGTAACATAAATAATTCAGTAAATGAATCTTTACTGCTTTAGATAAACAAGACTGAAGTTCTTTAGTTTTTGTCACACCCTGTCCTGCCTCCCCGTCCTGTGTCCATGTTAATTGCTCCCAGCTGCCTCTCGTCTTCCAATCACTCCAGGTCCCAGCTCCTCGTGTATTTAAACCCTCTTGTTCTTGTTTGTCTTGTCGGTTCATTGTTATATGTCCAGCGTTTTCCGTTCCTGTCTGTCTGTCTGTCTGTCTGTCTGTCTGTCTGTCTGTCTGTCTGTCTGCCTGCCTGCCTGCCTGCTTGCTTCTTCCCCTGCATTTGGATCCTCACCTCCGCTCCACTCACCTGCACGTCATGACAGTTTTACTAGATTTGGAGGAACACACTGAAGCCTTTAACAACACTCAACATTGAGTGTGTTTACATGCAGCCAGTAACCCTTTTAAAACCCGAATATTCACAATAGTCCGCAGGTCCATGTAAACACCGCCAAAAACCCGGATATGCTCATAACCGGGTTTTTAAAAACCTGGTTACTACACCTGGGGTAACGCTTTTCTAACCCGAATGTTTGGTCGTGTCAACGCATATCGGGATATCCCCATCAAAGCGTGTGTTCTGCGCATGCTCTGTTCGCAAGGAATCTTGGTCTTTTGAGTAGCGAGACGTCTCGTAGGCGCCAGAACACCGGAAGTAAACAACAAGTTGGGAGCAACATGGCGAGTCGCGGCACAGCACCACACTTTTGGAGTGACGAAGAAACTAAAGCACAAACAAACGCGGTCGCTATCTCTTCCGAACTGGGAAACATGTTGTTGTTTTCACGGATACCGGTACAAGAAGAACCGGAAAAGACACATATTGCATCTGGACGTAGCCCATACGTCCTGACGCTACCCCAACGTCCGCATTTAAATCGGGTTATGCAAGTTAGGGGTAACTCTTTCTATTTATGCTTGTAAACGGGTTATTCTGATCAACTCAGAAACCCGAATACCGACCTTAACCCGATCATAACCCGGATATTAGCTGCATGTAAACGTAGTCTTTAACTTCAATACAGGACATCCATTCAATGTTCAATGACTGCTGTTGTGTCCTTGGGCAACCTTGCCTGCAGGTGGTGGTCAGAGGTGCCAGGACAGCTGTGGCTACATCGTAGCTCATCACTACCCGTGTGTGAATGTGTGTGTGAGTGGATGAAGGACTCACTGTAGTGGAAAGCGCTTTGGAGTCCTCTGACTCAGAAAGACGCTACAAGTGCAGGTCATTTATATAAAAGTTTTTGTTTTATCTTTCTAACCAGTGCATGAAATAATTGTACTTTTGTGAGGAGCTTCTGTTTGCTTAAGTCTCAGATATGTGTGTTTTTTGACTGAATTATCAAACTGGTCCTGGGAGATGAATAAGGCAGTAGTTGTTGTATTTTCTTTATTTTCAGCTCATTATCTCCTCCTCTCAGCTCCTGCTAAGCTTATTAAAATCCTCGGCTGAGGGTTAAAATTTCCCGTCACCATGCTGTCAGTTCGGTAACTAATGGCCATCTCCGCCGTCCTTGGTTTGGCTTTCTTGCTGCTTTCTCAAAGGACACCATGAAGTTTAATTTGATCAAATGCTGAGAATGCCCACCTCTGCCTCTCATCGTTCCTTTTATCTGCAGTCTCACGTTCTTATGGCTGCTTTTAATCAGCAGCACTGAGTCCAGTTAAGCATCTGCAATGTTCTTATTGGGACAAGGGGAAAGAGATAAAATATTTTTATGTTCACTATTAATGGTGCATTTTAGATTTGTGACTCCTACACACTCCTGGAGAGGTGCGTTCAAGAGTGCTGTCAGCTATGCAGTTTTACACCTACTCTGTAAATCGGTGTTTTATTGGAAGGAAAAACTCACTTTCTCAAGTCGTGGGTCTTTACAAGCACTCGTCTTTTTCCTATAAGTAAAAAAAATCCAATGATGTTTCTAAATCGCGTTTCTCTGGCTGTTTGCTGTAAAAATAAAATAGTTTATAGCTTTGTAAAACTTTTATTTGAGTTGATAACCAGACCCAATTTTAAATGTGTTTTTAGACAAACACCAACACTTTCTTTTGAAAACTGAGTCAGAACGCTCGGTTGACAGCCACGAATGGAAAAAAAAGTGAGGGGAAGTAGAGAAAAATTACTTTGAGGAGATGTGTGGGCAGTTAAATAAAAAGAAAGATATTGAATTACTGGATGATAGCTGACAAGAGGACATGTAAAGAGAGGAGTGGGATGATGACAAGAGGCCAAAAAGGAAGTGATTTATGATAGCATGTGAAAATGGAAGCAGCAATCAAAAAGTGGGTTAGGACGAAAGGAGACATGGAGATGACCAAGAGTTTATGTGGAAATCATAAAGTGTGTGCAGAGAGAGGAGGAGCGGTGAGGAGCACGTAGGTCACACTGGCATATTGAGAAGGACAGTGAGCGGGACAAGCCCAGGCAAGCAAAATAGTTCCTTCAGACCTCATTAACATTGATGGTTTGCTTCAGGGGGGTTGTTAGGATTTTAGACAGCATGATGGCTCATAGGGAAAAAGAAAATAGATGAATTAAAAGATGTAATTAGTCAGTAATAGCTTGTACCTTTCACGTTTTTGCTGATGATTGCCTGCTTTATACCCTTGGATTCAGAAAGTAATTCTTCAGTTAACAGTCTGGTAGACTGTTTGAGGTTAAGAGGTGGATGCTGGGAATTTTTTGTGCCTCAATGATGAAAAGACAGAGGCAGTCCTATTTGGGCCAAGTGGTCGTATTGACACCACTTCACATGACTGTGGACCGTTTAATTCCCAGTTTAAGGCATCAGTTGTTAACCTTCGAGTAAAGTTTGACAATGCTTTCAGTTTTGATACACATGTAAATGGATTTGTCTCCTCCTCCTTTTATCATTTACAACGTTTGGCCAAAGTCAAACCGTTCCTGACAGCATGACCTAGAAGCAGTAGTTCATGCTTTTATTACAACCCACACTGACTATTGCGATTGGGTCTTATTTGGGGTGAGCAAGAGCACCATAGCGAGGCTACAGCTGTCATGGTGAGTGTTGGTTTTGGACCCATATGCAGGTGAGTGAAGCTCTGAGGTAGCAAAATACTTAACTCCATTTATTGCAGGGACTTGGGAGTGCAGAAACAACAGCAACAGAAGCACGTTGACATGGGGAGATTTAAGACAAGGACAGCAGATGAACCGACAAAAGACACAGGACTGACAGGGCTTAAATGCACAGGAGCAGGTGATCAGGTTAACAAGAGGCAGATGCAACCAATACACACAAGGGGAGATGAGAGGCAACCAAGCCTGGGAAGCAGAACAACAACAACTGGTGCAAAACGCGGCTGCCAAACTCCTAGTGGATAAAAGGAAGTTTGGTCGTGTTACTCCGATCTTGGCTTACATTGGCTGCCAGTTGATTTTAGGATTTGTTTAGTTTCTTTTAAATATGTTTTTATATCATTTTTAATTTCCTGTGCAGCGCTATATAAATAAAGATCGACTTGACTTGACCTACAGCATCAAAGCACCTCATCAAGTTGGATGTTTTTAAAGAAAAATCTGATTATGTTTGAAAGTGATGAAGTAATAGCTGTGTAAAACTTGAAAACAATGTGATTTGCAATCTATTGCAAGTTTATGTGCAATCTGTCAGCATTTGGAGCTTGTGCTGTGAATGTCTCTGCTACCATCACAAAAGGTTTAAGCTTAATATTTATACAAAGGAGTTTTTGACATATTTTAATATTTGTGTTTGCTGAAGTGAACTTGCTGCCATGGGCTTCTGATTTGATTTGAGTTGTCTGACTCCATCCATCCATCTATTTTAATCCGCTTATCCAGGGTCAGGTCGCGGGAGCAGTAGCCTAAGGCGAGAGGCCCGGACTTCCCTCTCCCCAGCCACTTGGGCCAGCTCCTCCGGGGGAATCCCAAGGCGTTCCCTGGCCAGGTGAGAGACATAGTCCCTCCACCGTGTCCTGGGTCTACCTTCAGGTCTCCTCCCGGTTGTACGTGCCCGGAAAACCTCACCAGGGAGGCGTCCAGGAGGCATCCTGACCAGATGCCCGAGCCACCTCAACTGGCTCCTCTCGATGTGGAGGAGCAGCGGGTCTACTCCGAGCCCCTCCCGAATGACCGAGCTTCTCACCCTATCTCTAAGGGAGAGCCCAGCCACCCTATGGAGGAAACTCATTTTGGCCGCTTGTATCCGCATTCTTGTTCTTTCGGTCACTACCCAAAGCTCATGACCATAGGTGAGGGAAGGAACGTAGATCGACCGGTAAATTGAGAGCTTCACCTTCTGACTCAGCTCTCTCTTCACCACGACAGACGGCACAACGCCCGCATCACTGCAGATGCAGCACCAATCCACCTATCGATCTCATGCTCCAATTTTCCCTCACTCGTGAACAAGACCCCGAGATACTTAAACTCCTCCACTTGGGGCAGGACCTCATCCCTGACCCGGAGAAGGCATTCTACCCTTTACCGAATCAAGACCATGGTCTCAGATTTAGAGGAGCTGATTCTCATCCCAGCTGCTTCACACTCAGCTGCAAACCACTCCAGCCAAAGCTGAAGATCACGTTCTGATGAAGCCAACAGGACCACATCATCTGCAAATAGCAGAGACCTGGTCCTCAGGCCACCAAATGGATGCCTTCCACACCTTGGCTCCACCTAGAAATCCTGTCCATAAAGGTTATGAACAGAATCAGTGACAAAGGGCGGCCTTGGCGGAGTGCAACTCTCACTGGGAACGAGCCTGACTTACTGCCGGCAATGCAGACCAAGCTCTGATACCGGTCATACAGGGACCTAACAGTCCGTATCAGAGGGCCTGGTACCCCATACTCCCGGAGTACCCCCCACAGGGCCCCTCGAGGAACACGGTCAAACGCCTTCTCCAAATCCACAAAACACATGTAGACTGGTTGGGAAAATTCCCATGCACCCTCCAGGATCCCCCTAAGGGTATAGAGCTGGTCCAGTATTCCACAGCCAGAACGAAAACCACATTGCTCCTCGAATCTGAGGTTCAACAATCAGACGGACCCTCCTCTCCAGAACCCCTGAATAGACCTTACCAGGAAGGCTCAGGAGTGTGATCCCCCTGTAATTGGAACACACCCTGCGCCCCCCCCCCCCCCTTTTTAAATAAGGGGACCACCACCCCGGCCTGCCAGTCCAGTGGGACTGCCCCCGATGTCCATGCGATATTGCAGAGCTGCGTCAGCCAACGCAGCCCCACAACATCCAGAGCCTTAAGGAACTCTGGGCAAATTTCATCCACCCCTGGAGCCTTGCCACAGAGGAGCTTTTAACCACCTCAGTGACCTCAGCAGCAGAGATTTGAGAGGCCAACCCAAAGTCCCCAGACTCTGCTTCCTCACTGGAAGATGTGTCGATGGGATTGAGGAGGTCTTGGAAGTATTTTGCCCACCGATCCACAACATCCTGAGTAGAGGTCTGCAGCACACTGTCCCCACTATAGATAGTGTTGGTAGCGCACTGCTTTCCCCCCCTGAGGCGCCAGATGGTGGACCAGAATCTCCTCGAAGCCGTACGGAGGTCTTGCTCCATGTCTCACCGAACTCCTCCCATGCCCGGGTTTTTGCCTTGGCGACCACACGAGCCGCATACCGCTTGGACTGCCTGTACCCGTCAGCTGCCTCTGGAGTCCCACAGGTCAAAAAGACCTGATAGGCCTCTTTCTTCAGCTTGACAGCATCCCTAACCGCCGGTGTCCACCAACGGGTTTGGGGGTTGCCACCATGACAGGCATCGACGATCCTGCGACCACAGCTCCGGTTGGCCGCCTCAACAATGGAGGCACGGAACAGGGTCCATTCAGACTCAATGTCCCCCACCTCCCCCAAAACATTTTGGATGTTCTATCAGGGGTGGGAATTGAAGCTCCTTCTGACAGAAGACTCTGCCAGACGTTCCCAGCAGACCCTAGAGATACGTTTGGGCCTGCATGGTCTGACCGGCATCCTCCCCCACCATCTGAGCCAACTCACCACCAGGTAGTGGTCAGTTGACAGCTCCGCCCCTCTCTTCACCTGAGTGTCCAAGACATGCAGCCGCAGGTCAGATGAAACAACAACAAAGTCGATCATTGAGCTGCGGCCTATAGTATCCTGGTGGCAAAAGCACATATGGACACCTTTATGTCTGAACATGGTGTTCATTTTGGACAATCCATGACTGGCACAGAAGTCCAATAACAAAACACCACTCAAATTCAGATCAGGGGGGCGTTCCTCCCAACCACACCTCTCCAGGTCTCACTGTCATTGCCCATGTGAGCGTTAAAGTCCCCCAGCAGAACGAGGGAGTCACCGGAAGGAGCGCTCTGCAGCACCCCCTCCAAGGTCTCCAAAAAGGGTGGGTAGTCTGAACTGTAGATTGGCACATAAGTACAGACCACAGTCAGAACCCATCCCCCCACATGTAGTTGGAGGGAGGCTACCCTCTCATTCACTGGGGTAAACCCCAACGTACAGGCACCAAGATGGGGGGCAACTAGTATGTCCACCCCTGCTCGGCGCCTCTCAGTGGGAGCACCTCCAGAGCAGTAGAAAGTCCAACCCCTCTCAAGGAAACTGGTTCCAGAGCCAGAGCCATGCGTTGAGGTGAGTCCGACTATATCTAGTCGGAACCTCTCAACCTCACACACCAACTCAGGCTCCTTCCCCACCAGAGAGGTGACATTCCATGTGCCAAGAGCCAGCTTCTGTAGCCAAGGATCAGACCGCCAAGGTTCCTGCCCTCAACTACCACCCGTCACACACTGCACCCGACCCCTTTGGACCCTTCCACGAGTGGTGAGCCCATGGGAACGGGGACACACATTTCCTCTTCGGGCTGTGCCCGGCTGGGCTCCATGAGTGAAAGCCCGGCCACCAGGTGCTCGCCACCGTGCCTCACCTCCAAGCCTGGCTCCAGAGGGGGACCCCGGTTACCCACGTCCGGGCGAGGGAACACAGTTTCCATTCATGATTCATCATAAGAGGTCTTCGGGCTGCTCTTTGTCTGATCCCTCACCTAGGACCTGTTTGCCATGGGGTGACGTTGTCTGACTGTTTCTTTAAAATATGTCCAATATAATAACACACACTGCACAGCCAGAAAAAAGGCCACACACTCTTAATATTACGTTCAACCACCTTTAGCATTGATTACGGCACACATTCGCTGTTCATTGTTTGGACAAGCTTCTGTTATGTCATAAGACTTATTTCCATCCAGTGTTGCATTCATATTTCACCAAGATCTTGCATTGAGTCTGACCGCTGCACAAAGCCTTCTCCAGCACATCCCAAAGGCTCTCAATGGGGTTAAGGTCTGGACTGTGTGGTGGCCAATCCATGTGTGAAAATGATGTTTCATGCTCCCTGCCCACCTTTCAGCAGCAGCTGATGATTATTTCACTAACAACATTTCAGGAGCATGAAAACGGACTCACACAGTTAACAAATGTATGGATGAAAAGAGGTGAGTCCAAACTAAATACAGGAAATAGCCTAGCAGCTACTGATGTCGTTGATGTTGCGTAACATGAAACAGAAAAGACCACAGTGAGTCTGCCCACACTGCTGAACAAAAACAGAACATCTCAGTTTCATCACATCTGAAATCTCCCCTGGGCACCTCCCACTCAGCACTCGGGGCGCAGGTAGTGAATATTTAAAACCATGTTCGTACTTTTGCTCTGCGATAACTCCCAAGATGCATTACTGCAGCAGCATGTCCATCCTTTGCTCTCCGTTTTACCCACAAGGTCTGCAGGTCTGTGACTGTTTAAGCTCAAGCGGCTTGTTTAAGTGCAATCATTACATATTCATTATTTATTTAGACATGGCTTTACAAAGCACTCCATCACCCATAATTAGCGTGTCTTAATTAGGCCCTGCTAATGGCCGGAGCTGTCATTTAGCTGGGAGCAACCTGCTGCTTCTGCCTAAATGGCACGTCTCCCAGGGATAGGTTGGTACTGTAGCTGCTGGAGTGTAGTAAATGGCGCCAGGCACAGGACAGACAGCTTCTATAAAAGCTGCAGAATTACGAACATGCTGTTATCCACAGCTACAGCAAAAGGTAAACTCACTTTGTGTTTTTTTAAACACCAGTTAGCCCTGTAGCTAAGGTATGCTAAATATTAAATGCATGTATTTGATATAGCACCTTCTAGGGTTCTACAGCCCCCCAAAGCACTTTACAACGTGACCAGTCATTCACCCATGCACAAACACATTCACACACTGGTGATGATGAGCTACATTGTAGCCACAGCTGCCCTGGGTTGCACTGACAGGGGCAAGGCTGGTGTACACACCGGCCCCTCCGACCACCACAAACGAGCGGGGCTCGAACCTGCAACCCTCTAGCAACAGGGCGGGCACCTAACTCCTCTGTTGCTGTCGTATGAGTGTGTGTCAGCCTCTCTTCCCTTCAGAGCTGGTCGGGTGATGATCAGTAAGTTTACCAACGTTTGATGGGAGAACTCTCATGCAGAAGCCCCTGCCAAGCCCCATTGTGGTGATGAAAGCATTAAGGGAGGGATGCTTGACTTCATATAAACAGCTGGCTGAATAACTTTGGGAGTCCAAAGAAGTTTGTTTTTATGCTACATAAACAAGAGTAGCACTTAGCAGCACAGATGCTGGTGGGTTTTGCTCCAATTAGCTCAGCTGTCACTCACAAACATCCATCCTCCCACTCATATCCTCAAATACTGAAAGACTTGTTTCTGAAACCTTTTTCCTACATTTTTACAAACAAAACGGTCCTAATGCTCACCTCCACGGTTTTTTGTATGCGTTTGTTACGGTAAATTGCCACTGACAAACTTGTGTTTTCAGCTGATCTCTAAGGAATCAGGGAATTATACACGACGTGATTGCAGCGTGAGCGTGCTTGCAGCCACCGATTGTTCACAAGACTTGTTTCCAATTTTCCATGATTACTCATCCACTCTCCCACTCAAAGGCTTGCAGATATGGATTTGCATTCCGGTGTCTGTTTCACCTTCAGGAACCGTGTGTGTATGCAGCTCTGTTTGCCTCAGGTTTCATAATGATTGGCTGATAATTTGAAACGATTCCCTCTCTGAATGTCTATTGAGAGATTGTTCAGTGATGCTGTAAATAAACAGAACGGACGTTTTGCCATCATCCATGTAGTTTTTGGAAGCTGTCATCTTGATCTGATGAGACCAATTTATCTTTGAGCATCTAGTTGTGTTCAGGTGACTGAGGAGCAGAGGATGAGATGTGGTGCTGAATAAATCCATCCAGAGCTTACCAGGAGCATCCAGTAGACCCTTTTGGGAAATGGAAATCATCTGGAATCAGGCCACTGTGTTAGAGATGTCCATGTGACAACATTAACAATGTTGACATAGAGTGATGCAACGGAGCAGCTGCATTTCAACCCCTAGGGTGTCTGTTAGCCAAAGAGAAGGTGAGAAGTGAGAGAAGGAGAGCAGAAAGAGCTGCACTGGTCCAGGATCAGAAAAAAACGATTCAGTGAAGAGGTTATCAGGAGCAGTGCAATGATCAGAAGTCATGAAAAGGGCAGACAAAAATCAGCTCCTGTTTCTGCCCTTTTCTGCTCAGAGAGAGCCAACTGCAGACTTTGGCGAGACTAATATTGAAAGCACCTGTTTTTTGCCTCAACTTTGAGGTGGATGAGGAGGAAAAGGAACACCTGGGAAGGTGAAGGCGGTGGATGAATAAAATGGGAGGGAAACAGACTCTTGGTGAACAGATGTAACAAGCTCAGGAGGAAACGACCGGACGCTTTTCCCTCTGTTTCGTCCTCCGAGAGCGGCTTTAATAGAGTTCGTGTTTCCGGCCTGCCACTCAGGATAACGAGAAGAATAACTGCAGTCTGTCTTATTCTGGCTTGTTCTCTTTCTTGAAATTGTGCTCCTCCTTCTTTTGACTTCTTAAGTTCCCTTCTGTCTATTTCTGTGTCATCCTCCTCCTCCTGTCCCATCCTCATCCTCTCCTCTTTCTGTACACACTTGGTGTTTATGTCATTTTCTATGTCCCATCAACACCAGGCAGTCTCAAACTCAGATTTGATTTAGTTTGCAAAGTCCCATTTCCTCGGTGAGGAGAGAGAATTATTTAACAAGTGAAAATCCCGAACCATCCGAATCCATGATTTAACAAAAAGCCTTGTGATTCAGCAGGGACAGCTTCTCTCAGCGGCGCCCTTGTCTGTCTGTCGTTGTTGATCATTTAATTACAGTGATCTTTCTCTCTATTTTAACAGAGATGATAAAAGAGAAGACCAGATTTGAGCAGCCCCTGCTGCGCGCCACATTTTTAGTCACTCTGTGTCAAAAGTGCAGTTGAGTTTCGCCGTCCTAAAATGTTTCAACATTTAAAAACCCGATTTGACGGCAGGCTAAGAAGCACGGGTGTGCATATCTTCTGGTCGCGCGTCTGCTGCTGCCACCAGACAGTCACATGTTTAAATACTCAACACATTCTCACTCCCAGCGCGTCAAAAACAAACGCTTGGTCAGCCACCCTCCGCCTCAGACCCCAGACGCCAAAAGTGCCCTTTTTCGTTACTTTTGTGCAAAAAGGGTTTTTCCCCTATTCTGACTGCAGATCCCAGTGCAGCGTAAAACTGACATGATGGGATGTCCGCTGATGCGGCACTGAACTAGCTCATTTAACCGCACCTAAACCTTAACGTTTCACTATTTATAACCTTCCCCTCACCCTCATCCTAACCTTAACCCTCTTGCTACCTAAAACATTTCTCTCACTGTGATCAAGCGTTTGTTTCACATGCATTCTGACTGTGAATTTTCGTATTTGCCGCCCAAGAGGAACGTTAGAACATACCATCTGGCGAGGGGGAGGTTACAAATATCCTCTACTTTTAACGTCCACCATGGTAGTTGAAACCTCCCCCTCACGTTGCCTCCGTCCAAACCCGACCATTGAGGAGGCGGTTCCCGCCGTTCACTTCATAGAGTCGAGTTTTAGAGCGACCGACACATCACTAACGTGTTAGCTAGCAAGATGGTTAAGGTTAGAATAGGGGTGAGGGGAAGGTTAAATAGCAAGGGGATGAGGTTAGGTCGAGGTACAATGATCTTGTTTGGTGCCCTGGCTGCGGATATCCCATCGCGTCAGTTTTACGCTGCATTGGGATCTGCAGTCAGAAAAGGGGAAAAACCCTTTTCGCACATAAGTGATGGAAAAGGGCACTTTTGGCGTCAAGGGTCTGAGGCGGAGGGTGGCTCACCAAGCGTTTGTTTTTGACGCGCTGGGAGTGAGAATGTGTTGAAATACTTGAATGAAACTGGCTGAAAATAAAATGTATTTTTAGACGAATTACTTCATCACCGCCGTGTGATATAAATAGCATCCCACTGCTCAGTTGTGCTTTGAACTTTTTCATGCAGCCGTAATGGGGAGGCTGACTCCCAACGTTTCAGCTCACTCTGGCAATGCACCTCATGCATTTTCTCCCTCTTTAAAAGCTCCATTTGCTTTTATCACACTGAAATTCACAGGCAACAAAGAGCATGGGAGATTTCTCCTCAGGACGTAATAATTTGCAACGACTGGATTGTTATATCATTTGACGTAGGCTTGTAATTTCAAGCTGGGTCCTTTAAGAAAACCCTAATGGGAGAAAACTAGGTGAGATGCTCCCACCAAGTTAGCGATTAGTAATGGCATCGAACATCAGAGGCAGCTCTTTGAATGTGTTTTTATTGAAGCAGATTGTGACGAATGTAAGTCATTTTTTCAGACAGATAAAGCCCTAATCTGCAGGACATTTGATCAACGGTTAATCTGCTGCTGAAATTCTATTTAAAGGCTCAGGGCTCATTAGCCAGTAGATCTTAATCCTATTACAGACTGGGTGGTGGGGGACCACAAGCCCATCCGCCTGTCGCTCTGTGGGGGGATACTGAGGCAGTACAGATGTGAAGAAGGTCACACATGCCACAATGCCATTTTCATAATGAGAGCAGAGCATCGTGCATCATGCGTGATCATAAAAAAGCCATCACTGTGTCGGCAGACACATTTAATCACGATGCATGTGTGGACCGAACATATTTAGCCGTGCTGCATAATAACGGCGCCTTATTCCTTCTAGCATGTGGGTCTGGCCCTTAGTTTAATGAAATGTTCACTGAAATATTAGAGTAATCTGTCTCTCTGTGTGTATTATGCTCATTGTTAACAAGCAAATTGGGTTTCTTTTTTCTGGGTTGATGCGTGCAGGCGTTGCTCCCTGTAATGAAAGGTTTGGACAAGGGAATGAAAAATCAAAAGTGGGGAAAAGAATAAAGAGTCAAGCGGTGAAAAACAGAGAGACAAATACAGGGAGGAGAGAAAAGGGGCACTTAATCAGTCTCACATTAAAGACGAGAGCTGAAGGAGGAGGCAGAGGCGAGGGCTTTTCTAAGTAGTGCTCTGTGAAAATAAACATCAGCTCGGCTGACACCCACCCAAAGGCATTTACTGTGTCTTTCCTGATGTCTGCAGAAAGTTTCAAGCCAAGTTAATGAAAACGGTCCACTCACCTTGGAGATAATTAGGTTATCTACATGAGTTTTACTGGAAATGAGTTGTCAGATACGAGTCAGGAGCTGCTCTCTGTTGTAAGAATAATCCTCTTAGATTGGATTTATTTATTCCCTGCTGTCTTTTATTGATACAGATGTCACTCTCTGGAATGAAACTATGTTTGATCGATACAGCCTTTGGTCTGGATTCTCTCAAAGGCTAGACATGTTTTATTAATTATGAGTCAGTCAGCTTTAAAAAAATGCCCAAGAGGCAACAATGGAGCTCAGCTTCAGTCACAGTGAAAAGCAAAGCCTGAAACCAGCGTGTATCGACGTGGATGTCTTATTGTCTGTCCTCTTCTTCAGATATCGATGAGTGTGTGGACGGCTTTGTTGAGTGTGACAGTAAATCCACTTGTGTCAACTTGCCCGGATGGTACCACTGCGAGTGTCGTGATGGCTACCATGACAACGGCTTGTTTTCCGCCAACGGAGAATCGTGTGTGGGTGAGTTGCTCACCGTCGCTTTCTTCACAAAAGTATAAGAAAATAATAACCACACTTTGGTGACAATATTAGAGTTTTGACTCACAAACTTGTAAAGTACACTCATGGTAAAAAATAAAATAAAATAAAAAAGTCCTGCCTCTTTCAATCTTTGTATTTTTTTTCTGGACATGTCAACAGTTATTTAGAAAAAAACATTTTTTTTAAATTAAGATGATGTTTGCTGGTCAGCTGTGTGTACAGGTGTGTGTAAACTCACGACCAAAGAGGAAGGACATTAACAGATGGGAATAACCTGTTGCTGGGTTGCTGATTTGACCATCCCTTGTCATTCTGCCATTGTGTCCTTGGGCAAAATACTCCATGTCTCTTGATGACTCCCCTCTGTGTCATTCACTTTGGATAAAAGTGTCTGCTAAAAAACAACATAAACATTAACATAAGAAGGGTCAAAGGTCATGTCCAAGCATTATTATTCACAAGTGGAAAACAGTTTAAGACATCGATCAATCGTCCCAGCAGTGGATGATCCAGAAAAGGAAACTCGTTGTTTTAGGTTAATGCTCAGAAAATGTATACAAATAATAATAATACCAAGAGCTTTATGACAGGACTGAAACTACACTAGTAGACTATGGCTTGTTTACTGTACTTACAACCATGGCAGCTTGGCTTAGGTTTGCTACATCATAATAAACCTCAGAACGATGTGCTTTGAATCCGAATCAGAAGGTTTTATTGCCATGTATGCGAGAAATCACATTAGGAAATTATTTCGGTACTTGGTGCAAAAGAAGATAAAAATAAGAGATAAGCAAAAATAGGAAGTAACAATATACTCATGATCAAATAATAATATAAAATGGCAATAATTAGAGAAGTGGCTACTATATACAAGACATTGTAGGTACTGGTGAGAGTGGATCAGTTCAGGTACAAACACAACACCGGGTCATGTGACTGGAACCAAGCGACTGGAGTGGGCAGCCCTAGGATTTACATTGATGAATCCAATAGCAGAGGGGAAGAAACGGTACTTATGGCGAGTCATAAAGAATGTCCAGGGTGACACGTGTCAGTTGTTGTCTGACCTGCACACCTCAATGTCCTGGAGGTGTACAGGTCCTGTATGGAGGCGAATATGCAGCCAATGACCTTCTCAACAGAGCATACAACAGCTTCTTCTTATCCCTGGTGGTAGCTCCAGCGTACCACACGGTGATTGAAGAGGTGAGGATGGACTCGATGGACAAATGAGAACAAGGTAGAAATGTTTACACATGATTCACAGAGTCATGTGTGGCAAAAAACAAATCAATTAAACACATCATATCAGCACAAAACAGCCATTGTCAACTGTCAACATGGTGGTTAAGGGCTGAAGATTTGAGCTTGTGGACCATGAACTTCTGTATTCTAACGTCTGGCCAACAGCTACAGCTTGGGCCAAATGCTGCTGTAAAACAAGACAATGAGCCCAAACACAACAGCAGATCAGCAGATAGCTTAACTGGTTCAGAGCTATGATTGATTTCTTTATTTTTTTAGATGACATCTCAGTCATGAAGCATTCACCACGATTCTGTGTCCAATTAGAGAAATAGAGTAGCACAACGTTAGTGAAAGATAAAGCCAGCAGCAATCAAGCTTTTTGATCCAGGCTTTAATTAGTGAGGTATCATTGTGTTTCTGTTTTTTCATCTTTTATTTCTTTTCCCCAAGTGTCACATCGGTTTTATTTTGCAGCCTGTTCATATTTTAGAACATTGTGATTCAGCATGTCGGAAGACATGTCAGAGCTGTCAGAACAGAAACCCTCAATCAACACCAACATGGAAGTAAAGCCTGCAACAACAGTGCCGGCGCTGCTCTGCTGTTTGACCTCGTCTGAGCTGTCGGCTTGAGCTGAACGAGGCAAGAAGAAAAGAACATTAAGGGTGCTCTCAGATAAATAAATGACAGAATATTAACCTGGCTGCACGTCGCAAAGATAGAATTGGACCAAAAGTGGGTTTCTGGGTTACGGTACGGTTGCCTGTTTCCCCCTAAGAATTGCAAAGCAATTGCGTGTGTTGCTTTCGTTTACTGTTGCCTTGCATGCTGCAATAAAGCAGCATTAATGGCTTTTGTACTCACCATTTTTCACCGTCCGCTCACAGGAGCAGTGTATCCTGAGCCGAGCATATGTATGATGTCGTTTTTCTTGTGCTCCCTGCAGATATAAATGAATGCAAGACAGGGAGGAACACCTGTGCCAACGACACAGTGTGCTTCAACCTGGAGGGAGGCTACGACTGCCGGTGCCCCCACGGGCATAACTGTACTGGAGACTGTATCCATGACAACAAGGTCAAGCACAGCGGGCAGATCTGGGTGCTGGACAGCGATAGGTGCTCGGTGTGTTCCTGCCAGGTAAGAAATGGAGCAAAGATAGAGACTTGAAAAAAGAAAACGTAAAGATGGATGTGATCTAAAGTTTAGTTAACAAGTCCGCGTTATGTTTTACCATCAGTTCTTTCTGTCTTTATGTCATTCGTACTTTTTGAGTATCCAGCTGGTTTGTGGAAGGTTTTTCTTCCAACTTTGTTTATTTTCTCTCTGAAGAAGAAAAGCCAAAGCAAGTGTTGAACTTCCTCTTTTGTGTGACTGATGTCATCGCCTACAGGGCCAATCAGCAGCAAATGTCACTTGCTTCTGTTGTGTAGCTGTGCCACCCCCCTTCCCAGCAAGTGTCTGACATTTTCAAACACACAGAGGAACCAGTGAAGAGAATGATGCTTTACTTCCTTCATAATTAGATATTGTGTGTGTCGACTGATGAAGCACCACAACGTCCAATCGTAAAACCTCTTAGATAAGTTTGATGTGCAAACTCCTTTTAACAAATAATGTTGAATCCACTGCCTCTCTAAAAACGAACGTTTGCTGTCATTTGCACTCAGTCTTGATAAATAATTGAACAGTTAGTGTAACTGCATGTTCATAAAGCTGCGTGGATTAATAATTGATTCCACCAGTGGGTAAAATGAGGTTTATGTAATGTTTATAGTGACAAACCCACAAAATTAGCAGCCAACTTTGCTGTCCTCCTGGTATTTAACCGAGCATTTAGCTGCAGAAAGAACAAGAGGATTCCTCACAGTTGGTCAGAAGTTTGGAGAAACACTCCCTCGATGACAAGCCAGGACCCCTAATCCAAACTCGTACATGCATACACATTAACTGTGATTATTTGCCAACTTACATACAGAGTTCAGCATTTAAAAATGTAATATTTACAAATAAAACCTTGCTGACCTCACAACTTCCAAACTGACACGGACACCAGTTTGGGAACCACTGATCTAGATGGTCATTGAAGATAATACCAGTTAAATCTCTATGTTATCGGCTGGATGTGTACTAAAATGTTGGTTCACTACTTAGATTGGGTCAAAGCTGAAACGGGTGTGTTTTAACGTCAATTTTCAACACAAAGAAAAATAAATAAATAAAAAAACAGATATTGTTCATTGGGACCAACACATAATAGGATGACAAGGGCTCAGGGGTTAGGAGTTCACCCTCTTACTGGTGGGTTGCTGGTTTAAATCCCCAGCTTCATCTGTGTCAGCTGTTGTTGTTGTGTCCTTGGGCAAGACACTTCGCTCTCCTTGTCTGCTGGTTGTGGTCTCGGGGACAGGTGGTGCCTTGCTTCTGTCGGTGCGCCCCAGAGCAGCTGTGGCTTCACTGTAGCTCATCAACACTGTGTGAATGGGTAGTGAGAAGTGCTTTGGAGTCCTCTGACTCAGACAGGCTCTACTGGATACAAGTGCAGGTCATTTATCATTTACCACAAGTAAAGCCTCATTTTGAGAAATGTAGATGCAGAAACATCAAATGAGATTTTTAAAATAAAACGCAAGAATGGCAATGCTGATCAAAATAAATCTGACCTTGAGTATACATTTCAATGTGGTAAAATCCAAATTTGATTAGAAGTTTGGGATGTAAAACAAGCGTTTGTGGTTAATCTTTCTATCCATTTATTCAACCATATTTGGCTCCTTCGACAAGGTCAGTTAACAGAGTTAACTCAGACATCCCTCATCCCTTCAATACCCTCCATCTCCTTCTGGAGGAACCCAAGATTTCTTTCGACCAGACACGATTTACACACCCTCCAGAAAGCTCTGGGTCTGCCCTAGGGCTTCCTCCCAGTGGGACACGTCCAGAAGTCTTCCAGACGAGGTCATGCTGGAGGCATCTTAATCAGATATCTGAGGAGGACAAGCAGCCAACCGAAGCTGAATCCAGCCATCCTACAGAGGAAGCTAATTGTTGTCTCCTACACCTGGGATTTTGTTCTTTGAGTCAAGAGTCAATTATCAGGAATATAGGTGAGGATCAGAGCAGACATGCCACTAAATCAAAAGATTTACCGTATGTCTCTGCACCTTCTTCAACGCCACAGATTGGAGCAAAATTGACAAAATTGACATTAATGGGCAGAGTTTCCCTGTGATCTTAGAGTGCTGTGTTGTCTGAAAACAGCTCAAACTAGTCGCAGAAGAGGAATATGTCTAAAAGTAATCTGAAGACCTTGAAGGCGGACCACTGGCAGCAGGCTGTTTTGATTGGGAAAAGAAGACAAGGGCTCCTTCTTTGAGTAAACATTGGTGAGTGTCTAAGCTGTTAGTCCCTGGGGCTCAGCCAGGCTTTGCTTAAAAATGCTACAGGCAGTCTCCTCCATGTGTGTCCACCACCTGTGAGGAGACGAGTTAAGGTCAGGGATGCTGGGAAAGCAGGTGGCAGACCTGGGTGTGTCAGAGACTGAACTGGCTTTGGATGCCTCACAGCTCCAGTCATGTCAGCATGTAGTAGTAATGAGGTC